>NC_137085.1:60917597-61017597 GCF_951640355.1 Cnephaeus nilssonii | reverse complement strand
TTTCCTCCATGACTCCACAGATGTCCCTGTTGCCAGGGGTGACTGGTCCTGGTTGGTGGCTTTTAGAGCTTCTGGAAGAATCCACCTGCTGTAGTCACCACAGGGCTTCACCATCCCTTTACCATTGTCAGGTGCCCCTCCTCCAGAGCCAGCAGCCTTAGCATCACCCTCATCTCTCCTTTCTCTGCTGGGGTTCTTCTCTCTTCTACATGCTTCAGGCTACGCATGGCATGGGGAATACAACAGGTTGTGGCCTGGGTGACAGGCTGGATTGTACCCACCTTGTGGTCATCATAGTCTTTGCTTTTCTTCTGGGCTCCACCTCTTTCATCCTGAATCTGGGAGAATGTGGGTTCTCCCTTCCTTCCCTCTCAGGGCAATAGAGAGAGCTTCTGAGAAAACCCTCATGCACCGGCGCACCCTCTAGCACTCCAGTCTCCCTTCCACTTTGAGTTACCCTAACCTCCCTGCTCTTTAGACTCAGATTAGTTTCCCTTTGACTTTTTTTTTTTTTTAATTTTGGGTGCCTACTTCCTTACTTTGGAATTCCTGCTCCACCATCAACTTTTCTGCTCTGGGGAGACATGAGTTTACTGTAGAAGGCTGACAGGGCTGGAGCCGGTGCTCTGGGCCTGACAGCAGGACCTGGGCAAAAGCTGTGTCTTGCGCAGGGAAAGGAGAGGAAACATGACGACTTTGACCATGAGCCCAAGGTCTGACCCTTGGAAAACTCTGTGTAGAATCTCTTCTGCTTATGGAGATATTACATCCAAGTAGGTTCACATTCCATTTGTTCTCAAATCATATGATAAGAAAGCTTTGTTTATAATACATGAAACTTTAGTAAACTGAGAATATGCAAGTGAAGGACTGTGGGATTTCAAAACTTCTAATATGTCTTGTGCTACACGAGGTAAGGATGGAGGGGAATTCATTCCATCAAGGGGAAATTACAGCTTGTTTTATGGATGACTGGCCATATTGGGCCTTCTGATTTTGCAAAGGGAAGTGAAGCTCCTATTCTGGAAAAAAGAGGGTCCAGACTTGAACTCCAAGAAACTAAACTGGAACAGGTTGTTGCCAGGGTGATGGAATGAAATCTCTGCAACCATATTTCCTTTGGTGAAGAAATATATGTATTTCATACCACACAGTCCCTGAGCATTATTGTTAGTTGGTGGGAGATGTGTGTGAGACCGTTGGGCAGTTATCCCATCGGAGAAGTGGGAGAACTTTAGGCACAACTTTAAGAGACCAAGTCTTTGGGCCTGAGCTCAGGTAGTTATTGAACATAGTTGGCTGCCTAGACTGTTCTGGAATGTGCCAAGGCCACACTGATAGCTGTGCGTGGAAGGGTGCAGGAGACGCTGTTTTTGTTATAGTGCGTTACAGAACCACAGCTGCTGCATAGCACCAGTCACCTTCAATTCACTCTGCTCGAGCTTTCCATTAGAAATGCGTAAGCTTGCATAAGAGAATGCTTTTAGTTCTCCAGGAGGCCTTCCACTCAAATGGTTAAGCTGTCATTAACTATTCTTGTGGCTGACTGGGTATTAAAATTCCTGGAAGATGATGCAAATAGGTATGAACCACTTTGCCAGGTTGGTTCAGCTTCCCAAGCCTGAAGGAAAGGGAGGTTATACACATCACATAACAGAAAAACCAGAAACAAACCAAAGATTTTCATTGGCAAAGTGTATTTAAAATATGTAATTGAATTCGGCAGCAAAATCAGCATATCATACGTATATTTTAAAAGAATTGACACTGTGAGTCATAGCATATATGAAAATCTGACCACTTGCAGAGAGGCAACATTTCAAGGCCATTCAGAATAAAAAGGGGCTTCTTAATAATGCCAAAATGCAGTTACTATTGGTTTTGGATTTGTAGAATGAATAATGCCATTACTCTATTTAAAAAGATTTCGGGGGAAACCAAGATGGTGGCAAAGGTAAACACTTGAACTTGCTGCCTTGCACAACCAATTCAAAACTACAACTAAAAGACAAAATGGAGATCATCCAGAACCACAGGAAGGCTGGCTGAGTGGAAATTCTACAACTAGAAGGGAAGAGAAAAGCACACTGAGACTCAGTGGAGTTGCGGAAGTAAAGTGCAGAGGTATGGAGGTGCACACGGGGAAAGGGCTGGCAACTGAGTACGCGGCTGGCTTTTTCAATAGGGAGGGAGACACAAGCTCCCGGCTGCTCTGAACTCCAGTTCCAGGCAAGACTCTGGGGACCCAGACTCATACGGAGAGAAACTGGACTGTCTGGCGGCGGGCAGAACTCGAGGGTGGCGTTCTCTCAGAGGTGCTTGCAGAGATTACCAAGGGACACTGAGACCCAGGGTCCTCTTAGGGCAGGGCTGACGGGAAGCCATTGCTGTTTGCTCTGCCCTGAATCCCTGCCCCATCCAAGCTGTGCACAGAGGCTTTTGCATATGAATGGCTTGTTCCTTTGAAATCTAAACTTACCTAACAAACTGAAGCTGAGTCAGAGAGACCCAGAACATCCAAAAGAAGGCCCAAGGCCCCACAGCAGCTTGCATTGCTTCACAGCTGGGCCTCATCTGGGCACCTCCAAACCCCAAACAAAGAAGAGGCATCTGCAGATCTCTCCGTAGCTCCTGCTGGGTGGCCTCAGGCAGAGGCTAAACTAGCACCTCCTTGGAGATCCAAGAGCCATGTACCCAGGGGTCAGAGTAGGACCGTCCAGATTACAACTCCTCAGATCCATAAGGGACACACTCAGGGGGCAGACTCAGTGAGCATCAAAGCCCCACTGAAGCAAGTCTTGCCCCATAAGGGTGTTTCCAGCACAGAAGTTCTCCCATCGTAGACACAGCTGATCCTCACAGCCAATTGGCCTGGCGGTCAATTCCTCCCAGTGATACCAACAACAATTAAGGCTTAACTACAACAAGACTGTGCACACAGCCCACAAAGGGGTGTGCCAAGAGTGTCCACCTCAGGTAACTGGGGAGGCTGAGCCACTGGGCCCTATAGGACACATAGCTCACAAAGCCACTCTATCAACTCAGGGAAGCAGCCAAAATGTGAAGAAAAAGGAACATGTCACAAATGAAAGAAATGGAGGAAAGCAAACTACTGGATATAGAGTTCAAAACCACGGTTATAAAGTTTTTCAATAATTTTCTAGAAAAGGCCAATAAATTTAGTGAGACCCTCGAGGATATGAAAAAGGACCAACTAGAAATTAAGCATACACTGACTGAAATAAAAAATATTATACAGAGACCCAACAGCAAACTAGAGGATCGCAAGAATCAAGTCAAAGATTTGAAATACAAAGAAGCAAAAAACACCCAACTGAAAAAGCAAAAAACGAAAAGAATCCAAAAATATGAAGATAGTGTAAGGAGCCTCTGGCACAACTTCAAGCGTACCAACATCCGAATTATGGGGGTGCCAGAAGAAGAGAGAGAGCAAGATACTGAAAACCTATTTGAAGAAATAATGACAGAAAACTTCCCCCACCTGGTGAAAGAAATAGACTTACAAGTCCAGGAAGCACAGAGAACCCCAAACAAAAGGAATCCAAAGAGGACCACACCACGACACATCATAATTAAAATGCCAAGAGCAAAAGACAAAGAGAAAATATTAAAAGCAGCAAGAGAAAAACAGTTAGTTACCTACAAGGGAGCACCCATATGATTGTCAGCTGATTTCTCAACAAAACTATGCAGGCCAGACGGGAGTGGCAAGAAATATTCAAAGTGAAGAATAGCAAGAACCTACAACCAAGATTACTCTACCCAGCAAAGCTATCATTCAGAATTGAAGGTCAGATAAAGAGCTTCACAGATAAGAAAAAGCTAAAGGAGTTCATCACCACCAAACCAGTATTACATTAAATGCTGGAAGGTATTCTTTAAGAAGAGGAAGAAGAAAAAGGTAAAGATAAAAATTATGAACAACAAATACATATCTATCAACAAGTGAATCTAAAAATCAAGTGAATAAAAAAATCTGATGAACAGAATAATCTGGTGAATAGAATAGAATCAGGGACATAGGGAGTGGACTGACAATCCTCAGGGGGGAAGGGGTGTGGGGGGTGCGGGAAGAGACTAGACAAAAATCATATACCTACAGATGAGGACAGTGTGGGGGCGGTAAAGGCAGGGGGTGGGGTGGGAACCGGGTGGAGGGGAGCTATGGGGAAAAAAGAGGAACAACTGTAATAATCTGAACAATAAAGATTTAATAAAAATTTAAAAAAAATAAAAAGATTTGGGAATTTTGCTTTGATATAAGGGCAAGGAAGACAGCTATTCAATTAGGTCCTTACTATCAGGTCCCCCACCACCCCCATTCATTCTGTTAACTCAAATCAGAACAAATACTCGAGTCCTAAATTATTTCCTTGATATTAGTCAGAGCCCACCTCACTGGGTAGATGTACCTATTTGCAAATGGTCAGGTTTCCCCATAGGGGCTGTAAGACACACACATGGTTGATAGAGATTATAAAGTTGCATAGGCCCATGCAATATATAAACATGTGTCTGTAATGTGTTTAAAATAAAGACAGATGGAAGAATGTGCCCACTAGATGAGGAGACAGGAATACGTGTGTGTGTTGTTCCAGATCTTCATCAGTATTGCTTCAGCTCATGTCAGGTATATATTATAGCCTACAGAAAACGTGTGCATACCCCCCCTTCCCAAGGGAGCCCCAAAGAAAGGAAATTGCAGTAGGCACACAATTCATCTCTCGACACCCACCTGCCAAATGTTGGCAGACTACTCCGGATCACAACCCACATGTTGTGAACCACGATTTTACCTCCCTGGGTAGCATGTGGTTTTGAAAGGCAAAGGCTGGGAGTTTACGTTCCCAGATGCCATATGTATGCAGTTAGCGGACAACTATGGTCTCTTTATATGTACATGGCCACAAATCATTACAGATTGATGCCTGGCTGATGGACTTGATCTCCTGCAAATTCCCCATATGCTTCACTTTATTCCAAATGAGTTGGAGGAAAACGTGCAGTATTTTGACAGAAAAATGGGCAGCCTCTATTTTCGGTGGAACTGTGGCATAGGAAGCTACAATGGGTGGTGGAGGGACACAGTCAACTTTTTCTTAATTTCCTTACACATTCAAAAAGCAAATAGAAAGAAAACAACCTGCAGTCAAAATGTAACAGCCACTGGGGCTTCCTCTGACTGGAACGGAAAGGAATGGCCATCGCCACACTGACAAACCGTGGGGTTTCCGGGTTCCTTTAAAATTGTCTCACTTTCCTTTTGTTCTCTCCCATCCATCCCTTTTCCCCCTTCCCCCTTCCTGTGTGTGTACATATTATTTTGTTCACATCATAAAGGATTTGAGACAGTCAACAAGAACAAGTCCAATTACCCATTACCCTCAGCACCATGGCAATTAAGAGCACAAGCTGCCCATAAAACCAATGGAACTTATTATCGTTGAGCCTCACATAACATAGTTCTCCTACGAGTGTCCTTAGAATAAAGACCAAAGGAGGGGAACGTATCTTACATCCTGTTTTATTATCAGAGAGGAGGAAACAAATCGCTCCCTCTTGTATATGTATCCATGGGAGTGTGTGTGGGGGAGGAGAGGCGGTGAGTGGGACAGTTTGAGTGAGGATTTAGGGCCCTCATCTCTTGCTTGCTTTCCCCATGAAATATTTCAAATAAACAGGTAAGTATAGAAAGTATCAGAAACATCCAGTGTATACCCTCACCTCCCAGGTTCAATAAAGCCTACAATGTTTCCATATTTCTTCAATATTTCAGATATAAGTGAAAATTCCTGCCTACTCCCCTTCACTTTTATCCCCTCCACCTCTCCAACGGTGATTATGAACATAGGATTTATTTTCCCCATACACACTTTATGCGTGCTCCTATTGGTTGACATGTACATGGTTTCTGTTTTCCACCACAACAGAACAACCTACATTGATGTACGTATCTCCTCCTGCACATTTTCAAGAGTCTCCCTAGAGCAGAAGCATGCAAACTTCAAAAAACGTATTTTACATTATAACCCGCAACACATACACAAACAAACTGTTTACCCTTCTGTCTCAGGTCAGATTCCCCAGCAGCAGAGACCCAGCCAGAGCTGCTTGTGCGAGGGAAAGCCTGCAAGCAAGTGAGGGAAGTGAGAGGGGAAGCAGCTAAGCAAAGTGTGGTTTCTGGGGAACCTTGGTCTCATCCTGGCCCCTTAGGGAATGCTGGGCTGTGAAGGGCACCACAGGGTTTCCCACTAGGGCAAAGGGCTTGGCTTTCACACCTCTTATTTGTCAGCCATTGGTTGCTCGCCACCTGGGGTAGAGGTGATGGGCCTGCAGTAAGGAGAGTGTAGCCTGCCAGGCATTTCCAGTGGAAGTGGCTCCTATCAGCCAGTGATAGCTCTCTAGAAAAGCGTGCAGCTGTGAGCAGTTAGCAGCTAATACAGCAGATGGGGGTGAACACACCAGCTCCATAAAGGGGATCTGGGCGGGGCATCACTAGTATTGACTACACCTTCCAACAAGTGATACATGCTGATATCCCCCCCCCCCCCCCCCGCCCGCACTGTGTCCCTCCTCTTCCCTCCATTCCCCTGCCCCTTCCTTCTGTTCATTGCCCACTAAATCGATTTCATTAGTTCAGAGAATTAGTGAGGATAAGATGGATGATTCAATAAATGGTGCTAGAATAATTGGCTATGTATGTACAAAGTAAAACAAAATTATATCTCCAATCTACACACACACACACACACAACAAATTCTTAGGTGAACAAAGATCTAAATGTGTTGTCACTCCCCTCTCCTCTCTTCGCCCTGCTCCCCCTTCTGTTCATTGCCCAGTCCAATTGATTTTATATCTTAAACCTGAAGTTTTAAAAACACTGTTCTAGGATATATTCAGAAGGGGGATTGCTGGAGTAATTAGTAGATGCTACCACATGGCTCTACAAAGCATCAATTTTCCCTGCCAATAGTATGAGGGTTCTAGTTTTTATCACCTCCAGTAGATACTTGCCATTATTTTCAGACTTTAATTTTTACCAAAGTTATGGCTTTGAAATGGATATATCATTGCTGTTGTAAATTGAATTTCTCTGATTACCAGTCAAATTGAGCAACTCATATTTATAATTCAATAAGGTTTCCCTTTTGTAATTTGACCATTTGTATTTATTGTTCTTTGTTATTGTTGATTTCTAGGATATATATATATATATATATATATATATATATATATATATATATATATGGTGTGCAAATATCTTCTCCCTGTGTATGACTTGACATTGTGATGTCTTTTTAAATTTTTAATATTTCTTTAAAATTAAAACATTTTCAATTACTTATGGACATGCAATATTATATTTGTTTTAGGAGTACAGCATAACTTATGAAATAATCACCCCATAATTCTAGTACCCACCTGACTGTTTTCTTTTGATGTGCAGAGTTTTACATTTTTATAAAGTCAAATTGAACTATATTTTCCTTTAGTTTTTATGCTTTTTTGATATAGTCATTATTAAATTCTTCTCTAGCTCGGAGACATAAAGACATTTTGCTCTGTGTTTTTTTTCTAAACAATTCAAAAATATTTTTATATTTAGATCTTTATTCATTAATTTTGGGTGGGTTGTAGTTTAGGGATATATGTTTGTTTTATTTTCTACATAAATAGATATTTATTGAATAACTCATCTTATTCCTGGGATTTATAATGTGCCAGTTTCTACTGTATTCATCATGTGTGAACTTTTCTTATATACACATGTCTACTTTTAGGTCTTGCTATTCTATCCTATTAATCTGTTTGTCTATTCCAGGGGTCCTCAAACTTTTTAAACAGGGGGCCAGTTCACTGTCCCTCAGACCGTTGGAGGGCCGGACTATAGTTTAAAAAAACTATGAACAAATTCCTATGCACACTGCACATATCTTATTTTGAGGTAAAAAAAAACAAAAATGGCAAAAACACCTGCATGTGGCCCTCGGGCCGTAGTTTGAGGATGCTTGGTCTATTCACTTGTACCAATATCATACTCTTTTAATTATCAGAGAGGAGGAAACAAATCGCTCCCTCTTGTATATGTATCCATGGGAATGTGTGTGGGGGAGGAGAGGCGGTGAGGGGGACAGTTTGAGTGAGGATTTAGGGCCCTCATCTCTTGCTTGCTTTCCCCATGAAATATTTCAAATAAACAGGTAAGTATAGAAAGTATCAGAAACATCCAGTGTATACACTCACTTCCCAAGTTTAATAAAGCCTACAATGTTTCCATATTTCTTCAATATTTCAGATATAAGTGAAAATTCCTGCCTACTCCCCTTCACTTTTATCCCCTCCACCTCTCCAACGGTGATTATGAACATAGGATTTATTTTTCCCATACACACCTTATGCGTGCTCCTATTGGTTGACATGTACATGGTTTCTGTTTTCCACCACAACAGAACAACCTACATTGATGTACGTTTCTCCTCCTGCACATTTTCAAGAGCTTTATTTGTTCCCTTTTCTCTCCTTTTTATTCTTTTTTATATTGAATTTATTGGGGTGACATTGGGTAATAAAGTTATATAGGTTTCAGGTATACAATTCTATAATACATCATCTGTATATTGTATTGTGTATTAATTGTGTAGTTTTATGATAAATCATGATATTTGATAGGGCCAAACTATCCACTTTGTTCTTCAAAAATTTCTGAGATATTTTGTCCTTTTTTATTTTATAGAAATTTTAAGACTAGCTTTTAAAATTTAATGAAAATGTATTTTGTATTTGCTATTTTATTTCTTTCTTCCAGTTTCTTCTTATTATTATTGAAGTAAATCACTTAATAGTTCCCTTTGTGAGGGTCTGAAGGTAGCAAAGGCTCTAAGTCTGTATGTGGTGAAAAGTTATACAGTTGAAAGATTGGTCATAAAATTGTAGATTGACAGGTATTTCCTGTCAACCCTGAAGACATTCTGCTATTTTTTTTTTATTTTTATTTTTTGTCTAAGGAAAAGACTGCTGAGAGCTTTAAAAGTCTTCTTGTTTTCCTTGATGTTCTACAGGTTCATCATGATGCATCTACATGTGGATGTATTTTTACATATTCAGTTCAAGACTCAGGAATGCACTTGTAACCCAAGGATTTGTGTCTTCTTTCAATTATAGAAAACAATTTATTATAGTTTTAGGTCTTCTTTTCTCTTCATTCTGTTCCTTCCTAAATTACTATTTCATACCTTCTCCTCTTTCTTCAAACATCTAATACCTCCTCTGCCTTCATCATTCAAAACAAGTCCTTCACCTTCTATGCCAAGTTAGCTTCTCTTGGGTTAACTCTCTATTCTTTCTTTCAGATTCAATCCATTAACAATCCTCTTTCAAAAATAAACCCCAAAGTGATCACTTTTCACCACCCTCACTGTCACTACCCTATAAGCTACCATTATCTTTCTCTTATTCTATTGTCCTCCATAGTCTATTCTTACCATTTAAATTTTAAAATTGCATCCCCACCCTTGTCCTTATCTTTAGTTTTCCTCCATGGTGCTTATCACGGTCAACATCACATATAAATAACCTTCTTTTTCCTCTATTAATATTTCCACTGTTTCTCTTTCTCACTAATATGTAAGTTCTGGTTAGATAAGAATAAAGATGCTTAGACGAATAAGGATTTTTGTCTATTTTGTTCATTATATGCTCAGTACCCAGAACAGTGTTACACACATAATTCATTACACATTTGTGAAATAAATACATACATTTAAAGGAAAATTTATCTTAGATTTACCGAGTCTTGGGCATATCCTTTTGGGCTGAAATTTGTGGTGGATGAGAGATGGAAAACTAAAATAAATGTTGAGAAATATATCTCACATAAAGAACATAAGACTGTTTCAGAGAATCAGCATTCCATCCTGGATCTTAGCGTTGATGTGAATTTTAAAGTAAGGGCATCATGACTGCATTCTAAGTGAGGAGATGGTGACACAAGTAGAAGAAAGAGAAATAGGAAACTTTGCAACCACCTGCCCAAGTGAAAGCTAAATAAACAAACAAACCAGCCAACTGTCTTTCTGGGCTTATGACCGAGGTGCCAGAATTCACGGGAGACTTTCCTGGAACATGTGTTGTGTAACAAGTCCCGACAAATACATGGATCATCAAAGAGATTTCTATTTTATATACTGAGAAGCTTTATGATCCAGGAAGTGGTCAGGCCATCTGGGATCGCCTGCTTCTCCATATGGAGCTCTGATTGAATATGTGAGAATAAGGGGAAAGCTCAATTTTAGTGAACATGAGCTGTTTGGAGTCAGCATGGAGGGGGGTGCATCAAAGGTGGTGGTGAAACAAAGGGATTACTTTCCCACCAAGTCCTTGTAGAGGAAGACAGAAGGTAAGAATTCATGACAAGAAAGGAAAGAAGGAGCCCTATTTCTGCCAGGTGATGATGTTATGGGATGCTGTCACAGACTTAAAGAACCAAGAGTTTTATTGGAATGGAAAATAGTGAGAAATACATGAAAACAGCATGTCACCAGGAAAACAAATTGTTTTTAACTATAGGAACCAGCATGTATTCTTCAGGAAAAGTAATAATAAACTGCATTTATGTAGCATGTTACACTTTTTCAAAGCATATAAACCTCATAATTTGATATTTTCATCTCTCTGAGGTAGGTAGGACAAACCATTTGAAAAGCAGGAACTGAGCCATAATTCTTTCACCACAGTCTCCTGCCCTCCTCACCCTACCAGGATCTAGTATAGTGCTGAATGCATAAAGAGCTCTTAATTCCCCTTTATTATAGCAAGTCCCATTTTATAGTTAAGATTGAGAGAAATCGTGAAGTTACTAGTTGCCAAACATCACATGGCACAGCTGGACCCAGGAGCACATTTAATAACTTTTAAGCCTTGTGCACTCAATATCCCATCACATGCCCTGCCAAATGTGCCAATGTCCAAAGGCCACACAGATACAGGAAATACAAGTGTTCTTGGCAGTTATCTTGTGCCAAGGGTCATTGACCTTCTTGATGAAGAGCTACTGTTGACTTACCTAAAATTTAATAATCTACTTAATGAAGTCGCTATTAAGAATTGCTCAACATAAGCACAACTTGCCAGCTATGAGAAGCTTGGCACTGCCATTGTGTTGGCTGAAATGTTCAAATTCATTCATCCCAGGAAATTTTATTAAAATATCTAAGATTGGCCTAACCTCAAGGAAGTAGTGCCAAAGAGGTTCAAGAAGAACAAAACAGTGGTGTGTTTTTTCCAGCCTGAGGTGACTTACTAAAATAACCTCCCTCTTTTTTTCTCTTAAAGTCAGTGTCCAGCTCCAACACAGACATAGGTAACAGGCCTCCTCACTGCAGGTTTCCAGTGTGTATCTAAATGGAAACCCATCCCACATTGCAGGCATCCACCTGCTAATAGGAGACTCTCTCTCTCAGTTCACTTCACCAGCAAGTGTATGCAGTCTTCTCCATACCCTCTGCCATGCATGTTAATGTCTCCAGAAACCTACCAATTATGGTAATATACGGGGCCCACCAAACCCCACTGGATGAAAACACAGGTGTCTCTAAATTTTCTTCTTTCAATATCTCCCTAATCCATACATCTATAACAACAGAGGTAGTATCAGTCACTAACTCTTTTTCTCCCTCAATTCCCTAACCTTTTTATTTTGTTAAAGTGAATTAAGTGACTAGCACATCATCATTAGGATCCCGCCATACACAAAATCATTTTTCTTGAGTCCCAAATGATTCTGGGTTACTTTGGCTCCACTAAAACTGTCAATGGTTAAGAGTTGTTGCCACTTTTCACCACGCATTTACATAATAAGAGCTAGGGCTTTCTATCTCCCCACGATTCCCTTTCTTTATCCTGTTCTGGAGGGACCTATATGTCACCATAATGCTATTTAGTGATTTTGGACAGCTAAAGGGCTCAGTGGTGACTATCTTCCCATCAGCAGTAAAGAAGAGACTGGCTTTGGACTAACTTATCTCAAAAAGTGAGAATTCTAGATTGGCAAGTTGAGCCTTGCTTTATCTCAATGGCCAGTTGACATTAAGAAATCTTTTAAATGAGAAGGCAATGATTGATAGGAGGGATATATTCAGAAAGTTACCAAATTACTTTGTTTCTAGGTTTTTTCTTTGCCTCCTATTGAAGTCTAGAATTAAAATATTGAGTTTTATTCATTTATTGAAATTTTATATATTTACAAAAGGAATGTGAAGTTGCCTGCCAAAAAAGATGTATTAGCTTGCTAATGAAATGAATATAAAAAATAGATCCCGGCACTGCTTTTCAAATCAGGGTAAATGTGTTAGAAGAAACAGCATTATCTATGGCGGCAAGAAGTCAGAGTTACAGAAGCATGGCTGAGGTTTCTAGAGCCCTAAGGAGAAACAGTTAACTGAACAATAACTCAAAGATTAGATGATGAAAAAGCCAGAAGCAGACCCTGGCCTGGAGGGTACCAGAGGTCTGTTTTTCGGTAGTGACAGTTTCTTTGTAAGGCGGTGCCTTGGAATGTGAAATTCCTTCGTGTAGGTCTAGCCAGCACTGTGCTCTGGTCAAGCCAGAGATTTGACTCTGAGTTTCCTGGCTTTCAGAGAAAAGGGACAATATGGTCAGTTATCCAGCTTTTGATAGCAGAATAGAGGAAGCCTAATAGGTCCTCAAGCTGATACATTTTTATTTTGGCAAAGAAAATGTCTCTTCTTTCACTTGCAACATGAACATATTCTGGGACCTAATGTATGATTATAGCTAATAATATTAAATGCTTCAGAGTTGCTAAGAGATTAGATCATAGATGTCTTCACCACACACACACACAATAGTAATTATGTGATGGAATGGGGGTTTAAGTATTTGATATATTGATTACTGCAATATATCACAAAATATTAAGTCAACATATATTATACAATATTATATATCAATTATATCTCAATAAAACTAGAAAATAAAAAGGAAAATGTCACTTCATTGTTGGCTTTGAAGAAGTAGGCTATTATATTATATATGAGCACCCATGGCAAGAGCCACATGACAAGGAACATTGAGCATCTTCTGAGAGTTGAGAACAACCCAGCAAGATGGGGACCTTAGTCCTACAACTGCGAGTAGATGAATGTCAAAACCTGAGAGCTTAGAAGCAGATCTATCCCCAGTTGAGTCTCTGATGATTCCTCAGCTCTGACTGACACCTGGATTAGAACCTGATGAGATCCTAAGGTGAAGAGCCCAGTCTACTCTGTGCCTGAACTTCTGACCTATAGAAACTGTGAGATAGTGTGTGTGTGTGTGTGTGTGTGTGTGTGTGTGTGTGTGTGTTGATTCAGGCTGTTAAAGTTGTGGCAATTTGTTACACAGCATAGAAAACTAATACATCTGTGCATTAAAAGACCTGGGCACCTATCCTTGAACCAATCCTGTATGAACATGAATAGGTTATTTTACGATATGTAACATCAGAACTAGAACTTCATGGGATAGATGTTAGAACTCCAGGGAATAATCTTATAAAAGTTACTCTTGTTTATGTTTTTCTACTAATCCATAAAATCTAAGTCTAAAAATCTCTGGTTTGAGGACATTCTAAATATGGAGTATGGGTTTTCTGGAGTGGTTTTTAATGCTCCCAATACAAGCTTGAGTGTGTGTGTGTGTGTGTGTGTGTGTGTGTGTGTGTGTGTTTATGGTGGTAAAGCAACTTATTTAATGTGATCAGAATAGATGGACAGGGCACTAAAAATCCAGGGGAGTGTAGAGTGGAATAACAAAATCTAATTATAAGTGACATGAAAAGGGTTCTATTACCAGGGGTCAAATCAGAGACACAAGTGACTAAGTAGACAAATATGAGAGTCAGAGTTCTTGGAGGTTTTGATGTGACACCCAACAGGAACAAATGAGTGGATGGATGTGGAGATTCATACTTTAGTGATGGTGGCCTGCAGTGACTTCCTTGTTTAGAATTAATTTTCTCCTGAATACCTTTTGGAAAGTCAAGGTTCAACATTATGGGTAGCCTCCTTCCTGCAGGTACTCCTCTGTTGGAGAGCTAGGAAAATGGTGACCTCAATCCACAGATCATACCTAGAGAAGGCAAATTGCTTGCCTAAAGCCACATAGCACCATCTCAGGGAATAAGTCTGTTGTGATTGAGGTCATTTAAAAAAATGGGTAGACTGAGTTTCACAAAATGCTTGGAAGATGCAAAAATGGGAGGTGGTGAAAGTTCCGGTGAAGATAGAAAAGCAATACCAAAGCAAACTGAGATGAGGAATGTAGGCAGGAAATAATCAGCTGTGGTTCAGATTGGAGGAAGAGAACCCAAAATATCTGGGGAACAATAATTTGAAACAGATACTCTCCAGGAAAAAGCAATCTGGAAAACAGTCGTACGGTGAGAGACCTGGGTAGCGCTGTTAAGATAAACAGGGTCCCAAATGCCTGTGCAGTGGCCACATTAGGTTGGAAGTCACAGTTGGGGAGGGTCAATGGATGAGAAGGGAAGATGTAATTCTGTGGGTCTAAGTATCTGAAGCCATGCTCTTCCAGCCCTTTTTGGCTATGCACTCAGATCCCTCTAGCTAGAAGGAAAAGTCATAGATAATCCACTGCTAATGAAGACAAGGTCTGACAAATGAATCCTGTTAGCCCTCAAGGCAGCTGGAGCCCCTGGGCCAATTCTTCAGGCTTTCACCAATCTCTCTCTCTCTCTCTCTCTCTCTCTCTCTCTCTCTCTCTCTCTCTCTCTCTCCCTCTCCCTCTTTTTTTTGTTTTAACCCAATGTGCATTCAAATATTACCATGGTCTCGGTGTGCCATAAATTTAAAAAGGTTAGGACCCACAGACCTACTAGAGTAGACCACCCCACTCTCTGCCTGTTCTTCTTCCTAAATACCATCAATTAAAAACAAATTATACCTAAGTATTGCACAGGTACTCCTTACTGAAAGAAGCACAAACACTAGGTTTTCATCTTGATGAATTATGTAGACTGAGCACACCTGTGTAACTAGAATCCAGAATGAGATGTTGAACATCACCAGAACTCCAGAAGCACTTTCCTGCCACCCCAAATGGTACCCTCCTGATCACTACTCACCCCTTCACACATAGATCACTTTTGCCTGAACTTAGACTTGCAAATTTTTATGTCTGGCTTTTTTTGCTCAATATTATGTTTGTGAGTTTCTTGTATGTTGTTGCATGAAGTTACACATTTTCATTGTTGCATAGTATTCCATTGTATAGATATATTTATTCATTCTATTTGTGATGAACATGGGTTGTTTCAGTTTGGGACTATCATGAACGTTTTTGTTTTATTGGTGAGCATATGTATATATTTGGTTTTGTCTCAACCAGCTTCTAAGAGTCTTTTGAGATAACCTTCTCCAAATTGCTTTATATACCTGAAGCTCCCATGAGCTCAGGACACATTTAATTATCTTTTTCTCTCTGTCTTCCTTGGGAGAAGCTGGAAACAATCAATTGTCATTATTAACTACTAGAGGCCCAATGCACAAAATTCGTGCAAAGGTAGGCCTTCCTTCCCCTAGCTGCCGGCTTCGACACCCTGGCTTCGCGGCCCTGCCCCCTTCCCGCACCCGCTTTGGCCTGGCGCTGCCCATGTCCACCGCCACACACACACCCCCCCCCCGCCCCCCGGTTCCCGGGTTACGTGGAGCCTCTCAATCAATCGCCCCACAGAGGGTGGCCTGGGCCTCCCTCTGCAGGGCGATCGTGGGGCGATGGCAGGGCCCCTGGACCAATCGCATTGCACCCGCCTTTGCTGGCCTGGTGCCAATGTGTGTCATAACATGGTCATCCAGACAGTCATTCTGCTGTTCGGCCGTTTGGTCAATTTGCATATTATGCTTTTATTATTATAGATTATTCTCAACTAAGTCATATTAAGATATTCATTTATTTTTCTCAGAAGCATGATTACAAGTGAAATATGAAATGTGTACAAGCATCCTGTGAGAAACCTTTGTTCAAAAATTGAGCCAGTTTTCTGTTCAAACGTGCTACTATAAAAAACAGAGGGATCCCTGTCTAGTGAACCTACCATGAAAGAGGCATTGGATGTCACCACTGCCCCAGAGGAGACAATAAAAAGGGTCATAACCCAGGGTTCCTACCAGGATTCCCTTTTGAGAACCCCATAATCAACTTCAAAGAGGTTGACCAACCTCTGTTTACCACAATGTGTATTCAAATATTATCATGGTCTGTGTACAACATAAAATATGAAAGGAATGCTCCTTTTTTTTGACGCTTTAACAGAAACACTTGATAATTCTCCCTTCTCTGACAAAGACAGTAGAGATTTAATGCCTAACTGACGCCAAGATTTGTATAACACAAGTATCTTAAATACTCTCCCCCCCACCACTTCTTATATATATATATATATATATATATATATATATATATATATATATATATATATATATATATATATTATTGATTTTTTACAGAGAGGAAGAGAGAGGGATAGAGAGTTAGAAACATCGATGAGAGAGAAACATCGATCAGCTGCCTCTTGCACACCCCCTACTGGGGATGTGCCCGCAACCAAGGTATATGCCCTTGACCGGAATCGAACCTGGGACCCTTGAGTCCGCAGGCCAATGCTCTAGCCACTGAGCCAAACCGGTTTTGGCCCCCCCCCCCCCCCACCACCACTTCTTGCCTTAGAAGAAATTTGTTCTCCAAGGAAGGCTAAGGGTGCTTCTCTGTTTCCTCTTTGGGAGAGGAGACAGAAAGAAACCAAAATTAAGTTGAATCTCTGATATGTCAGCCTGTTCTTCTCGTGCTCACATTTCCCTTAAAGCAAGCATTTTCCTCAGGTGAACTGGATACAATATGATGCATTATTTAGGAGAAACATTTTGCAGTAGACTGATGCCCAAGGCATCATTCATATGAGGAACTATCCCTAGCCAGTTTGGCTCAGTGGATAGAGCGTCGGCCTGTGGACTGAAGGGTCCCAGGTTTGATTCCTGCCAAGGGCACATACCCCGGTTACGGGCTCCATCCCCAGTAGGGGGTGTAAAGGAGGCAGCCAATCAATGATTCTGTCTCATCATTGATGTTTCTATCTCTCTCTCCCTCTCCCTTCCTCTCTGAAATCAATAAAAATATATTTTAAAAAATATGAGGAACTAACACGGCAATAGAAAGATTTACTGGGAAGATATTGAGGACATCACAGACTTGAAGTAATGGCTGAACAGAAAGACTGGAACATGCATGAAGAACCAGCATGCTTTCTGTCCAGGGAGAAGGACCACCCAGTTTGGATTAGTGCTCCTTCCTTGGGCCAGGCACTGTGGGCTGAGGCAGCCTCGGGGACTCAGCCTGGGTCATGGGCTCGCTACCTCAAGGGCAGATCTGTTAACAGAAAAGACTCAGAGGAGGTGCTGGCAGACAAAAGCAAGGGTGATACAAGGGTGACAGCTGAAGTCATCAGCTTACTGATGGAAATAGTAACAGAAAAAGGAAAAGTGGTCTGATAAAGGTGCTAAGGTTGGGAAGTGTGTGTAAAGAGTCCTGGACTAATGACAGTGTGGGAAGATACAGGAAAAGGCTTTACTTAGGCATATGTCATAATCAGAGGCTAGATTAGCTCAGTGTATCTGATTGTTATAGCTACACATTTTTTTCTATTTAAATTATTATTAAACTTTCTATAGGAAAGTAACTTGTTATTGTGAGTCTTCCCATTGAAATAATTGTTTTTATAACATAGTTCTCAATAATATGAGGTTTCTTAAGAAGCTAACTATTATAGCTGGTTGGTTTTTTTTGTGGGATTTTTTTGCATTATGGTCCATGAGACTGATAAAATTTCTGTTTCTCTGTAAACATTTATGTCCTCTCTATACATTTATATCTTCTCTTTATAAACATTTGTTTATAAATATTTATAAGTATATGTACTTATATACATTTTATATAAACACAGAGTCTTTGACATTATTGATCTATCTAAAACAGAGAGGGGTTTTTTCATTTACCAATTCTATTTTATTTTTGTCACTTTCTCCTGATATTTCAAAATTTTTCCCTTTGTACATTTGCATACAATGAGTTTTTGGTATAAGAAACTTGTTAACTTTTATCTTCGTTATGAATTGAACCACTTACCAACATGAAATTATACTTTTGTCTCATGCTTATTGCCTTGAATTTTATTATATCAGTATTGTGACATCTCTATTTTGGGGAGGGGGGATATGTTTAATATTTTTATATCTTTTTATTTGGGTTTATCACTTTTGATAAACTATCATTGAATTTTGAAAATCTATTTTGAAATCTTTGCATTTTAATTGGGAAGGTCAACCCACTTATTGACATAACTATTTTGATTTTACTTCTAACATATTTTAATTATCCTCTCTAGACTCCTTTGTCGTTTCCAGTTTCTCTCCTCATATAGACTATAAAATACTTACTTTTATCTCCTACAGTGCTCTAGAATGTTTATTTTCTATTTTAATTTTATTTTTAAGTTAAAAATTGTTCTTTGATCAGTGTCTCTTTAAATAATAAACATCAAAAACAAACATGAATCTTTTGAGACCCCTTATTTAAGATAAAGAATTTAATATTCTCATGTATATTTTTCATGCTTTCTTCCCTTCTTATTTTCCAATGTTTGAAAATATAATTTGGGGGCGGGGGTTAGCACTAGCTTATTTTATTTAATTATTACTATAAGAATTAATTTTTATATTTTATGTCTAATCTTGTAAGAATAATTATGGAGGCACTTGCTTTTGCAAACATTTTTAGTACAATTATTTATTTATTTACTTAATTAATTTTTAGGGTTAAATTTAAATTTCTTCAATGCATAGTTTTTTCCATCAGCTCTAATTGCTTTATTGCATCAGCTCATAGAACTTTACTGCCTCCCACTGCAGCGCTTTTTCCCAGATTACTTGCAGCTATAAATGACCACGTGACCTACTTGTAGCCCAAGAATTTACACCTAAATCTACTGATGAGGATTATAGAAATGCTTTTATTTTCTTTTAAAAAAACTTTTTTATAGAATTTTTTTGGGAGACATTGGTTAATCAAATTATATAAGTTTCTGGTGCACAATTCTATAATACATCTTCTATATATTGTATTGTGTGTTCACCATCACAAGTCAAGTCTTCTTCCATCACTCTTGCCTACCTTCCCTGATCCCCCTTTCCTTCTGGTAATCAACATCTTAGTACAATTATTTAGATGGACATCCATGTCCAACTGGTTTCAATACTCATGCTGAGTCTCTTAATTTTGCAATTAACATGTGTTATTATTATAACCGTTATTTTTTAGAAGATATAAAAAGCAAGTGGCAATACCAATCAGGATAGCAAATGCTTGTTAAAACTTTGTCCACTGTTTTCTTGCCTTTAGCCCCAGCAGCTGTTTTTGAGGGATGTCTTAGAAGCAGGTATATGTTTAATGGCCATAAGACACGGCTTTTTTTTCCCCTTTTCTTTCTAATACCAAAATCAAGCTTCTCTTCATAAAACCAAAAGTTCCTCCTGCTCTAGAACACACTCTAGATGCAAAGGGTTTGTGCTGACTGTTTGACTAAGAGAAAATTGAAGAATCCAGCAACAGCAATGTGAGGGCGGTGATAACCTTATTCAGATTTTCTCCCCTCTCGTTACTTACTAGTATATGCCCTTTGCATGCAGCTTTCAGGGGCACAAGCACCTTCTGCAGGGAGATTTTGTCCATATTTTCTTCTTGTCTTTATCGCCATGTAGCGAATGTTTGTCTTTTGTCACTGCTTTCTATCACCTAGCATATTTTTTAAGAGCCATTTGTTTACTGTCATAAATGACTTTTCTGGTTCCCAGCACTTGCCTTGCATTTTGTATGTGATGTTAGTGGAGCCCTAACCTCAGGAGGCCACCTGCCTCTCCGCCATCTTACCAGCTTCTGGGTCTGCCTGTGTGTGTAGGGGTGTTAAACCTGCCCCTCAAAGCAAACCACTTCCGGTATTTTCTTCTTTTAATGCTGTGGTGCCTTTTTGTCATCCTATGTGAATGTAAGCTTCAGAGCACTGGGTTCTTGGAATTCAGGAAGAAAAAACACTTGCTAGAAACCTCTGATGACGCATTGCTCACAAGGCCCCTTAAATTAAGCTGTCTGCAGATTTTAAAAAGTGTGTCAAGGTTCTAAGTACCTTTTTTCATTTGAGATATTGAGATGGTCCTATGAAAGGACCTCTGCAAAGGTCAAGGGTGTTATTTTAGTTATTTCATATTTCAGGCATGCTTGAACCAAATGTAGAATTTTGAAAGTCTTTCTTATTTCTTACCAAGCCCAACGTTGATGTGGTTTCCGCTGATCCTTGTCCCACTGTGGGTTAGGTAAGAAAGGGTCACTTTTCTCTCACGGACACATCTGACTTTGAGGGGGCTTGTGGTCGGGAAAATACCAGTCTTTGCCCAGTCTTAGGGGGGATGTGGCAGGCGTGGTTTCAAGGTGTGACAGGAGGACTTGTGAGAGCGCTCAGGGCTGGAGGGGGCTTTGGGGCCTCCACAGGGGGTGTTGGTGAGCGACAGGACGGGGAAACTGCTATTCTCACAACTGCAGTGTCCGTTCAGAGCTGGAAAGGAAGCAGCTGGCAAATTCTGTGAAGAGAGGGCTCTCTTAGAACCGTGTTTGAGGTTTTAATAGAGAGGGCTTTCTTAGAATATTTTTACAGGATATAAGGGTTCTGAACAATAAGGAAGGGAGAAGAAGGTAATTTTCTTACATGGCCAGTGGGCTAGGATTTCAACAAATGAGTGCTATCTGCAAGAAAACTAGAAACAGGGTGACTCATCACAGAAACTGTGTCCCTAAGATGTCAAATGAATGGTCATAGGTGGGGGTAAAACAGGCAGTTAAGCTGGTCTTGAGGTCTGGCAGGCCGAGGCTTGGAAACACTCTTGATTGGCTGATTGGTTATGGACGATCATGATAATGAGAGCTGGCATGCAATGAATGTTTTGCTGAGAATGGGCTTACATTATCTCATCTAAGGCACACAGCAGTTTATACAATAGCTATTACTTTATTTTACAGAGGAGCGTACGAGTGACAGGCCAAATAACTTAACCAAGTCACAGAGCTAGTAGATGGTTGAGTTGGGGTTGGAACTTAGGCAGTGACCCTTAATTATCCCACTGGACTCACGTTGCTGATTGGCCAGCCCCGCATTCTCCTGCCCCATCTCTAACAAAGGAACGGAAGAAATCCTGGAGCTTTGCTATTATTCCTCCCACATGAGGGTCAGCCCTTCAGTAGGAGCCGGTCTCAGCTCCAGGATAAGTGTTTCTAACGCATTGGTCTCAGCTCCAGGATAAGTGTTTCTAACGCATTGCGTGACTGCGTCTGAGCAGTAGCCTGCGTAGGGGGTCTAGCTACTCCTTCAGGAAACAACCATCGCTGGGCTATTTTTCTTTATTTATGGTTTGTGATCACTGCCAGAAAGTTCCTGGAGGAGTGCATTTAAATATGCCGCATTGGTATTACTATATGCGTATTCTGGGTGAAACATTTATGATAAATCAAGTTTTTAGGTTCCCTCTGAGGGAAGTGCTGATGGAGAAATACATCTGAAGAAAACTTTTCTCTTAGCAGTAGTTACTTGAGGAAACAGCTCCATTTATCTTGTGAGGCTTGTGTGAGGGGAATACAGACCACCCAGAATTACATTTCTGCTTCACACAAAAGGAAAATGAAGTATCCAAACTTAGCTCTAGGCTTCTTCAATCTTCTGTGCTGTGCCCTGTTAGTCCCTCTCCCTTTCCCCCAGCCTTCGCCTTCTCTACTGGCAAATGGGCAAATGCCTACTTTCCTGTCAAGCCTTCTACCCCAGCCCAATTACCACCCTTCCCACAGCCTGCAGCGCTTTTCTCAGCACTCCTCCTGTGGTTAAATCCCACACACACCTGCCCTCAGGTGCACGGAGTCACTTCCTCAGAAACACCTTTGCTGATCCCTTTCCCCTCCCCAACCTAAGATGGTATCTTTTCACTATTTCTACTTCCTGACCATGCTCATCATTTGTAATTCCATACTTATTTGTGTGACATTAGTTTAATGCCTATCTTCTTCACAAGACTCAGAGTTTACTGAGAGCACACACTTCCATTAACGGCTCTCACAAGTGTCTTCTTGCCACATAGAAGGTGTTCTAAATATTTGTGGAAGGAATGCACTTCTCCTGGGATCACAGACATATGGGCACATAGCTTTGCTTCTTGGAGTCTGATATATATACACTAGAGGCCTGGTGCATGAACTTCATGCCGGCAGTCAGGGCTGATAAGGTCCTTCCGGCTGCCAGCTGGGGTCTCCCTTCCCTGGCTGCCAGCTGGGGCCTTCCTTCATTCCATGCCGCCCCCTGTTGGTCAGCACACATCATAGTGAGCGATCAAACTCCCGGTCTCCCAGTCGAACACCCGAGAGGACACTTTCCATATTAGCCATATATGGAAAGTGTTGGATTGTAAGCTCATTGACATAAATAATTGTAATCCCTAATGCCCCAATGCCCACCATAGTGGAACATGAAAGTGCTCAATAAAAGTAAATGATATATGTCGTAGCAATATCTTTACCGATACAGCTCCTAGGACAATGGAGACTAAGGAGAAAATAAACAAATGGGACTACATTAAAATAAAAAGCTTCTGCACAGCAAAAGAAACCATCAACAAAACAACAAGAAAGCCCACTGCATGGGAGAACATATTTGCCAATGTTATCTACAGTAAGGGTTTAATCTCCAAAATTTATAGGGAATTCATATAACTTAACAAAAGAAAGATAGACAACCCAATCAAAAAATGGGCAAAGGACCTAGACACTTTTCGAAAGAGGACATACAGAAGGCCAAGAGACACATGAAAACATGCTCAAAGTCACTAATCATCTGAGAGATGCAAATCAAAACAACAAAGAGGTACCATCTCACACCTGTCAGAATGGCTATCATCAACAAATCAACAAATGATAAGTGCTGGCGAGGATGCGGAGAAAAAGGAACCCTCTTGCACTGCTGGTGGGAATGCAGACTGGCGCAGCCACTGTGGAGAACAGTATGGAGTTTCCTCAAAAAACTAAAAATGAAACTCCCATTTGACCCAGTAATTTCGCTTCTAGGAATATATCCCAAGAAAACAGAAACAGCAATCAGAAAGGATATATGCGCCCCTATGTTCATAGCAGCACAATTCACCATAGCTACAATTTGGAAACAGCATAAGCGCCCATCAGCAGATGCGTGGATTAGAAAACTGTGGTACATCTACACAATGGAATACTACACTGCTATAAAAAAGAAGGAATTCTTACCATTTGCAACAGCATGGATGGAACTGGAGAGCATTATGATAAGCGAAATAAGCCAGTCAGAGAAAGATAAATATCACATGATCTCACTCATTTGTGGAATATAATGAACAACATAAACTGATGAACAAAAATAGAACTGGAGACATAGAAGCATCGAACAGACTGTCCAACCTATGAGGGAAGGTGGGGGGTGAGGGGATAAGAGATCAATCAAAGGACTTGTATGCATGCATATGAGCATAACCAATGGACACAGACAGTAGGGGGTTAAGGGCATGTGCTGGGGGTGGGGGCAGTTGGGAAGAGGTCAATAGGGAAAAAGGAGACTCATGTAATACTTTAAACCAGAAGATGCCAACCTTTTGGACCTCACGGACCACCAGTGGTCCACTGACCAACGGTTGGCGACCACTGCTCCAAAGGTTTCCCAAGAATTTAAATTTTAAAAAAAGTGAGTGAAATTGAATGGGACTTGCATGACGTATACCTAAGCTTTAAAGTCATGGATAGGAAGCATTTCAGTTCAGTCTAATTAATATTTATTAGGCACCCATTAAATGTCAGACTGTATGTATCTATGTATAGTACTGAGGATAAAAATTGTGAGCTGATGATCTAGAAAGGAAGACAGACACACAAATAAATAATTAAAAACAATGAGAAAGATATGCATAGCATATTATGGGAGCTCAGAGAATAACAAGATGCCTCATTCCTTAGCCTGATGTGAATCTTCAAAGTTCAGAGTTAGAATTGTGAAGTGTGTGTGTGTGTGTGTGTGTGTGTGTGTGTGTGTGTGAGAGAGAGAGAGAGAGAGAGAGAGAGAGAGAGAGAGAGAGGTATTCTGGTGCTAGGGACAATGATAAAGAGCGTGATATAGTAGTTACTTGATGCTGTTGAAACATGAAGCATGAGGTAGGGAGTGGTAGAGGTGAGGCTAGAGGGATAAGTCGTGGCTGATCTTAGAAGACATACATAATAATGTGTCTTCTTTCCTTTATGTTTTTCTCTACAACCTGGGCATTGCAATTACTCATATTTTTCTTGGTCACTGAGACCAAGGAGAATGCAGGAAAAATTGAAATACTGAAGTTGAATAATTTATTCATTAATTCCTTCATTGATTGTTTACTTAGTATCTACTAAGAATTAAGCACTGAGGATAGTTACAGATTCAAATAAGGTACAGTGTTTACCCTTAAGGAGCTCAGTATAGTATTTTACTCTTGTTTACTCTTGTTTATGCAATGAGTTAAGTGTATCAGTGTAAGTCAGCATTTCTCAAACATTTTGGTCTTATGACTCCTTTATTCTCCTGAATATTATTGAATATCCTAAAAAACTTTGGTTTATGAGGGTATTAGATATGTCATTTAAATATACAGTTGTCCTAAAAATGTATACACACACTTTGAATAATTATAATGGCAGTGTTTATTAAAATATATTTCATTTTCAAAATTGAGCTATCCTTTGTTAAAGTGTGTATACATTTTTGGGGACATGTATATATACTATGAGAGTATTATTTATATACAGGGTGAGCCAAAAGTAGGTTTACAATTGTGAGGATGCAAAACACAGAGTTTATTCATGTGTTATTATTTATTAACTAGTAGCCCATTTGCAGGAAAATCCTGCAAGTGGCTGTTGCGGCCGCGTGCGCTGCCACCGCCGCCGCCTTTGCAGCCACCGCGCCTGCACCAGCTCGCCACTGCCGCCCGCCCCGCTCCGCCCCGCCTGGGCTTTCCCTCTGGCAGCCACCTTGCTTTCCGCTTTTCCTCCCTCTTCCTTCTAAGTTGTCTTCAGTCTTCACTCCTCCCTCTCTCAGCGTATGCAAATTAACCGCCATCTTTGTTGGGTAATTTGCATACTTGCCCTGATTGGCTGGCGGGCGTGGCTTTGGCTGGTGGGCATGGCTTGGGCGTAGCGAAGGTGCGGTCAATTTGCATATTACTATTTTATTAGGTAGGATTATTATATTATTTTCCATAAGGACAATTGTAAACCTGCTTTGAACCACCCTGTATATACAAATTAAAATAGAAAATTTAGAAAAGATTTATTAATTAAAATAATAAACAAATTGAATGTTAACATAACATATTTTCATGAAAATAACTATATCATCATTATTTTCCTTTCACACAAAAATTTAGTGAAAAGAGTGCCAATATTTTACAGTTTTGCAAGTCTCTATGCCTGGCTTAATAGATGTGGAATTCTCATATCCGTTTTCTGCATTCAATCTGTTGCAATCTGTTGTTTGGTTAAAGTCCATGAAGAAAATCCAGCGTCTATAGTTATGTGGTTGGATAAGGGTGGAATATTTCAATAGCCTTTTTAGATAATCATGGATATTCTTCTTTGGCACTACACCAAAACTTGACAAGTGGTAGTTTCTTAAAATTTAGTTGCAATGTGAAATCTGAAATTAATTAACAAACTTTTTCTATCTGTCACATAAATATTTATTAGTCTCCCTTGCATTTTGAATGAATTTTTTAACTGGGCATGATTTTATAACAACAGGTAGTAGTCATTTGGAAAATACTGGCTCACTGAAGAAACCATAAGTACATTTCATTATTAAACATGAAATAATAATATAAATATGCTATAGTATAACAATAAAGTATCATAAGTAAACATAAATAAAACTTATTAATATCATGACTGACCTCATCAGAAGAGTATAACTACTGGGAAGCTGTAAAGCTCATGCTGACAAGTTTACCAAAATTCAAAGTTTTGTTTGAAAGTTCAACTTTCATCACTGGCAGCAAAGGGTGCCATCTGTTTCTTTAAAGGGACAGATTCACTTAATCCACTTTCTAGAAAATGTCGGCCAAATATGGAAGTCTAAATAGTCATAGTTTTTATGTAAGTCATTCTTTCAAGTAACAATGGCATTCCATGAAAACAGTGAGTACTTTAGCTTGTAATTCAATCACACTAATTTTTTTTTATCAAGACATCCATAGAAGTAAGCCAATGTCTGTACTTCAATACACAGAAGTACTGTGTGTACCTACCACTTTGTCACAGAGAGTTTAAACATGTGTACCGAAGGGTCAAGTTTAATAAAAGTAATACTTTTTTTTTGCTTCTTCAGGATGACCTTAAGTAAAACAAGTGTTTGATTTTACTTTAACTGTGTGGTGGTGAAGAATACAATAACTACTCAGTCTGGTACTGTTGCCATGATCTGTGCCAAGATGCCAGCGGTCTGGTGCATCAGCACAGTGTCAACACGGTTGTTCCAGGATTAACCAATAGATTTTTTTTAAAGGTATTGAATGCTGAATATTTTAGTGTCGCTCATATGTGTCACCAAGCATTCATATAAAAGATAATCTTCTTTAAGGATTTGTTGATACTGATATTGGACAAATAGAAGCAAAATAGCCATCCATGTCCATAGATTCTTCCCTTAAAAGGTAAATTAACTACAATTCTGCAAAAGAGATAACAGGTTAGTCTTTATGTTTCCAGCTAAATCTTTAATTCAACAAGTTAGTGTATTGTTGGAAAGTGGCAGTGCTGTGAATTCATTTACTGACTTTTCATCCAGCAGGCATTCCACAATGGAACTGCCTAGGGCCGTATTGTCTCTCAGCTGCTGTATGTGTGTCTCTAGCCAGTGCAGCTCCGTGGTTTACCCTGTGAGGTGCCCCTGGGCCTCTTTATTTCTAGTCAAAAGGAGTAAGCAATAATTTTTGGCTTTTAAGAGCTTCCTGCACCTATGTTTAAAACATTTTAAGTCCTTTATCTTTAAACTGCAAACTTGCTTTTCAATAGATATTGTTGAATTTTCTTTTGTGTATTGGGTCTAATTCAGCCAAGGAGAGTAACTTAATAATGTGAATCTGTTCCTGAACACAGTTTTTTTTTCTTACTAGAAAAGGTTTCTGTTCATCCCCACTAAATACATGTTGAATAAATAGTCAAAGAATATTGATTTAAGCGGCACCACATGTGGTTCTACTAACATGTACATTCCACAGGTCATCTCAACAAATGTGAATGATGAAGCACCACTGCCCCAGAGTCTGAGGTGGGATATATATTCTTTCCAGTTAGTGATCATGTGTTTGCCTATTGTTTCCTGAGCCTCACGGGGCCCCAAAACCCAGGATCGCAGGTGTCTAATGAGAGTGGCGGGAGCCGCTTCTGGCCTCAGAATGGAGCCAAGTTGGCTGTCCATATGCGGATGATCTCTTCCTACCTGAATGGCCCTGCCACTGACCTAAAAGACAGCACACAGTTAACGCGCAGTGTGATGCTATCAGCCTACAGGTGAGGTTTTTAATTGCAGCAGCAGGAACTGTTAGTGCTGGAGGCGATTTAGAAGCCATCCAGTCCACAGATAGATGCAAGTGCGGAGAGCTGAAGTTTCTTGCCTTAGTTCACCTGCTAATTAACAGTACGGCTGTGCCAACAAGTAAATGCTTTGATATACAGTAGAGTTGAATTAGGAGCAAATTTACATGTCAACTTTAAGGGTAACTCCCTGCCATCAGAAGGAACTACACTACCTAGCTTAATTGTTACAATAACAAAATCATAATATGCATTAAGGTAATAGGGGGTCCATGCTGAGAGGGATAGCAGGAAGGCCTCTTGCCCAGCACTATGGAGATCTCGCCCCGGCCCCATTCACAGCTGGACTCAATAGTGCTGTTAAAAGAAAATGACATGCCAACCCAGCCTTTCTTTTTTCATTTCTCCCTTTAGGTCAGTGATTCTCCAAGTGTGGTGTTCATAACAATGATTATTCAGGGATTGTGTAATTAATGGGAGACTTAAGAATGTTCGAGCCAATTTTGCTAATAAGCAATATTTGCCAACTGGGAAACTAAGCTCTGGGTGAGATGGAAATCTACTTTACTCCAGTGCATTAAAAATTTAGTATTTCACACATTTGAGTTGTTTTCTATATTAAACTTTTAAATATAATTTTTAAAAGTGAAATTGGAATAAGTGTTTTGAGGAAACCTTGACAATTATTGCTTTAACATCTACTAAAAGCATTTCTGGTCTCAATGCCAGTTATCAAGGTGTTCTATTATAATTATATTCTGTAAATGTCTCCCTCCCCTTTCTTTTTTCTCTTCTTCTATTTTATTTATTTATGTATTTATTTATTTATTTTAAATTATTATTTTTTGCAATCTAGCAAGATATCCCACTTGCTTTTCTCTCCTCTTCTTTTCTTCCCCAAATACTTTTTTGGAGCATTCAAATCCCAGAGGGAACTGTGAACTCTGACTCACCAATCCAAGCCAGTTTTTACAGCATCTTGTTCTGTATTTTTATATGCAGACAACTCCCCCCGCCCCCCATATCTCCTCTGCCCCAAACCCACACTGTTCCCTCCGTCCCCACCATCCCTGTGTTTTCCCACCTGGAAAACAGCCTCACGGAATTCTGGGCGGCGGGCATTGACCAGACTTCAATACAAGCGCCCCTGTCGAAAATGGCACCAACTTAGGTGAAGAACAAAGACACTGCGGCTTCAAAGCGGAAGCTCTAGTTTCTGCACAGAAGGGGTTTCACACAACCCCGGTTAACAACAACAACCACCTCGGGGGAAGAAAAGTCCCAGACTACAAAGACATGCCAAACAAGCAGCCATCGGCCCTTCCTTTCTTCCTCTGGCGCATTTAGCACAAAACCTGTTCAGGAGAGCAATTCTTTGATAATCGTTTGGACCATGACCGTGGCTAGAAGCCCTTCTTCTGCCTCATAGAGTTCAGCAATTTGTGGAGATCTGAGTGTTCTGTGCTCAGCCAGGCTTAGAGATGTGTGATGCATGCACATACGCTTACACACGCACATGCACACACACAGACACATGCTCATGGTCCACACACATGCTCACACACACACATATTCACACACACACACACACACACACACACACACACACACACCATGGAATGAAATTGGTTTGCTAGAAAAGTATTCTGGCAACTTCCCAAAGATTACAGGCCAAATCATGTTTTCCCTTTTTTTCTTTTTTGTGGTTCCCTCTCTCTCTTTCTTTTTTTCTCTCCCCATTCTAGTGAACCGCTGAGGTGTGGCCTTATAGCAATGGCAAATGCATGCTCACTGTAATTGCTATGTTTTTGAAGAAAAGAAATTGAGAATAGTGAGAGAGTATGGGGCGGACTACATAGGAAGTGAGAATGTTTGGCTTGAGATAGCCCTAAATGGGAAATAAAAGGGGGTGTCAGTTCTTTGTGGAATGAGGCAGGCATTAAATATGTAAGTAAAGCAAACAATACTCATAAGTTCCATTCTTTTCTGTTAAGATCCTTCTCCCAGTTGATAACATATTAGTTCTCTTTTCTCCCGCAATTCCTTACTTCCCCTTTCTCTCCTCCAGCCCAGACTGCCAGGAGGTTTCCGTCCCCTCCATCCCCCTCTTGGTCTCCATTAGAGAGGTGGACAGGAGCCAGGCTTAGCGGTGGTCCTTTGCCATGTCACTGGCTACACCAGTTGTTGATGAAAATCTGGCACAGAGAGACGAGGCCATCTGTGGTGAAGTTTAAACCGATTTACCTCTCTGGCAAGCTGGTTGAAGTCTCTCTTTCTCTGTATTCAGTGAGGCCAAAGATGACAAAGGCAGTGAGACTAAAGCAATGGGATGAAGTTTGGGCAAAGAGAGCGCATGAGAGCTGTTAGCTGGCAGGGTCACCTCGGGATCTGGAGTGCACAGCCACGGGCCACTCCAGTCCTGGTTCCACTCTGTGCCCTTGAAGTCGCCAGACCCTGGGCCCGGGTACCATGTGGACATTAGGTCTTAGAAGATGCAAACAGGGACCTGTCATTTCTCTGTTGAACGTTCTTGGGAAAATCCTGGGCTGTATGCTGTGGTTTGCAGGGAAAACACCCCATTTCAGAGAACTGTTCTCAGACACAGTTAATGAGCTGCAGAAGAGAACCACCATACTCGGACTTCAAAACACGACTCCACAGCTTGACCAATTACCTGAACCACAGCACTTGAGTCCAAGAGACTTTGGTTGTTTCCAAAAGTCCAATCAACCCTTAAAGCTACCAGTGAGACTATTCAGTCACGCATGAAGTACGCTCTGAAGTCAATGCCAAATGCTTGGACAATGGCAGGATCCCTAGGCAGAGGCCAATTTACCATGAAGCCAATACAGCTTAAGCTTCTGGGCTTCTTTTGAGGCCCCGAGAGGGAGCCTTAGCAAGGCTTATATTTGTGTTATAAAACTTGCAAAAATAAGATATTTTAAGCCCGATGAGTTGCCTGCTGTCTCCATTTCAACATCCCCTCTATTGTATTCCCCTCCTATGGCATGGGGTTGGAGTGATCCAAGGCAGTTGAGTTGGAGATATTTTGAGTTTGGGTTTAGTGAGATAGAGTTAACAGGATCAAAGTCAATTCCATAGATGGTGACTTATTTCTGGTCATCTTGGTATGGAAATGGTTTGCAGGTACATACCTACCGCCCACTGATCTGCCTAAAAACAGGACACAAAGAGGCAGGCCACGTGAAAATGTCCCTTGGTGCTTGGCACCGAAAATATGTGGGCAGTGGGGGAGGAGAAACAAGCTTAGAAATGTGTGGTGCTAGAGACTAGTCTGTGAAATGTAACTTAAAATTAGATTTCTAGAATTATTATATACTAGAGGCCCAGCGCACGATTCAATCGTGCGGGTAGGGTCCCTAGGCCTAGCCTCCTGTGATCAGGGCCATCTTCTGCCTGTTCGCCAGTCCCCAGGCCCAATGCTGCCTCTGCCGCTGCCACTGAGCTGCCAGGCTGTTGGGATCACCAGCTCATCCCCAGCCGCTGCCGCTGCTGCTGGGGCTTGAGGCGCTGACGAAGGGGAGCACGGCAGGGGATCCGGGTGCGGACAACCGGCTCCCCGCCTCCGATGGCAGCGGAGCTGGGTGTCCAGGGTGTCCGAGGCAGCCCCCCTCAGCGGCTGCCAATCCAGCCGTTGAGAGGCAGGGGAGGGGGCGGGAGTCCCGCGCCTCTCAATGGCCGGATATGCCACCCCGAGTCCCGCCCCCCAGCCTCCCACCGCCCAATCGTGGGCGTAGCGGAGTGATGGTTATTTGCATATTGCCTTTTTATTATGAAGGATTATTTTAATATTATAATAATAGTATAAAATATACTGTGAAGTTATTATAAAGATTTAATAAAATAGGTATGTGGAAGTAGTAACCGGTGTGTAATACAAATAGTTGGTAAATAAAGGTACTTTTTTTTCTTACTTGAAGCATCTTAGTATCCATCACTCTGAGACCAGATATTGGAATTCTTGGGAATTTCTGGTAACCCTTGAAGCATATTATTAAAAAATAAATGTCCGATGTTACTTTTTCCCTTTTTTTTTTTTTTTTTTTTTTGCTTCTTTATTCTGCAAGGGAGTTGCTGGAGAAAATATTGAGGATTCTGGTTATTTGGTCTCCAGGTATTAGAAGTGCTCTCACTCTAAATGATTAAAAATTAAAAACATCCTTTAAGTTGCTTCATAGCAACATAATAATAGGAATCTGGACCTTCCAAATGCCCTGATAACAAGCAAAATCCATCTGATATTATTAAGCAGCTCACTGCTTCATTGATTGCTGGATTCTCTGAGGATCAGAAGCACATTTGGTGCCCATCCCATGACATAGGTGCTCAACAGTAACTGTTAGGCCTCTCTGACTGTTCTTTTTATTGGTTCATAGTGCACAGCCTCTATCCAGTCCGAGCGTTAAAGATGAAGTTGAAATGGGCCACTTACTCTCCATTTGGTGTCATTTCTGAAATAATGGCCGAAATCATCTCTAACTGGAGAGATAAAAAATAAAATGACACCTGCCACATTCCTGTCAGTTAATAAGCAATCATCTGGCTAGAAACGAGCTTTTCTCTGCTGGAAAATAGGCCACGCGTCCCTGTCCCAGCCTAGGCTACCTTCCGTCACACTCTTCTTTGCTTTCTCTCCCTCGCATCATCCAAAAGAAACAAAGGTGCCTCATGTAACGGAAAGCAACTGCCCCCACACTGGAGAACCAGATCCCCGTCCCTTTTAGCCCCGGCATCACCTTGGTGAAACTTCAAGAATGTGCCCATACACAAAAGCGAATTTACTCCTCCTTCTGGGAAACTGCTCCCTCCGGGCCCTGTCAGGTTTGCCAGAGCCTGTTGAAAGTTCAGCAATCTGAACTGTGTTTCAGGTCAGATCAGCCAAGGTCTGGGCTATGAGGTATTAGCATCTAGGGTGAGGGAGAGGGAGAGAGGGAGAGAGGAAGAGAGAGAGAGAGAGAGAGAGAGAGAGAGAGAGAGAGAGAGAGAGAGAGAGAGAGAGAGAGAGAGAGAAGAGGATCCCATGTGTCCCACAAAGTGTCTCTCTCTTGCACCCAGCCATGAGCGTTTGAAATAATTCCTCCTTTGTCCGCCAGCTGGCTTTCAAATCTACTGGGATGAGCCTGCTGGACCTGTCTGGGAAGCTTGTTAAACTTCCCCCAAGTAAGTCAGGGAGAGGGCGGGGTGGGGAAAAGATTAAAGGGCGAATACAATCTGTGTGAGGCAGTGGCCCTGACTCTAAAGAGGCAGATGATCTAAGAAAAGGAAGAGCTTCCCTCTAAAACCAGAGGCTGCGTGCAATGTAAATGACCCCATGTGCAGCTGCCTCTGGCAGGCAGCCACCCGCCTCCCAAAGAATAAAGTCAGAGCAACAATTCCCTCCTGAACCCTGAAGCTTAGTGACTTCAAACGAGAAAAAAGAAAAGTGACATGTTTTTTTTTTCCCCTTTCCCCTGTGAACTCATCCATTCCCCAAATTGTGCTGATGACCTCATCATCTGCAGCTGTGCGCTCCAAGCGCTCCCACCCGTCAACTCCCAGGGGATCACATCTGGTGTGGAGCCTTGGTACCTGGGGCGGGCACATCTGGAGGCAACTGCCTTTGAAAGTGGAGTGTTTTGTAAGCCCCTTTTGCTCTTGTTGATGTGGCCAAGTGGCAGGGGAGTCTTCAGCAAATTTGTCCCTTGGGAGATAGCTCTCTGGTCTTCATCCAGTGAGGATTTGCAGGGGGGACGGTAAGGTCAGGGTCAGTGTTGCAGGTACTGTTTCATTTTCCAGTGTTATATTCATGAGCAACCGCAGCCTTGACCTTAAAGATGATATTGGTCTTTGAACCAATTCTGCCTGTGTTTGTCTTCTATGGTGGAACAAGGCCCTGATTGACAAAGGTTATTATGGTGTTAACTGATATGGATAATGACTCCAATCAACAGAATTAAACTGATTTTAGAAGCCTTCATGTTAGAAATGGCCCAAATGTGTCTGGATCTAGGGGATACAAATGTGAGAAGGGCCCTTTCTCCTTATTGTGGGAATAGAAATTGATCCAACTAACCCTTTGGAAAGCAATGTGGCAATGCTGTGTATATCAAGGCCTTAAAAATGCTCATATGCTTTGATCCAAAAGTTCTATTTCTGGGAATATCTTGTACAGGTAATACAGAAATGCATTAAGCTATTGTAAAAGACCTCCACTCCAGCATTATTTATTACAATAAAAACAAAACAAAATATCGCCCCCTCCCACACATAACACAAATAATCTAATTATGTTCCTGTTAACATCAGCTGTGTGTTATATCCATGCCATGGAATATTATGCGGCGATTAGAAATGATGGAAAACTGTTTATGATGCAATGCCTTGGACAGGCAATGCTAGAAAATACCAGAATATAAAAGATGATTTCAACTTTATATAAGATATGTATGCATGGACAAAAGAATTTTAAAAATATATGCCAAATTATTTTATTTTTTTATTGTTGACACTATTATGTCTCCATCGGTCCTCCCCCAACCCCATGCCTTTGTCCACCTCCATTCAGCCCCCAACCCCCTTCCCTCTGGCCATCACCATACTATTGTCTGTGTCTATGGGTTATGCCTATATGTTCTTTGGCTAATCCCTTCACTTTCAAAATTTTTATTATTTTAAATGGAAGTTAATTTTGTTTAGGAGAATACCTTAAGGAATCCTATCTAATAAAGAGGGAATATGCTAATTGACCATCATGCCCTCACAAGATGGCGGCACCCACAGCCAATAAAGAGGGAATATGCTAATTGGTACCACGCCCTCACAAGATGGCGGTGCCCAGTCCCCTCAGCCCTGTCTCATCCAGCCTCAGTGCCCCAGGCCCTCAGCCCCACCTCATCCAGCTGGAGTCACCCAGTCTGCTCAGTCCCACAGGGGAAAGCAGTTGGGAGCGATTGGGCCGGCAGGGGATAAGTTAGGCATCAATCAGGCCAGCAGGGGAGTGGTTAGGGGGTGATTAGGCTGGCAGGCAGAGTGGTTAGGGGCAATCAGGCAGGTGAGTGGTTAGGAGCCAGCAGTCCTGGATTGTGAGAGGGATGTCTGACTGTCAGTTTAGGCCCCATCCCTCAAGGGGTTCCAGATTGGAGAAGGTGCAGGTTGGACTGAGGAACATCCCCTCCCCCCTCCCCCTGCATGAATTTCTTGCACCTGGCCTCTAGTCAGATTATAAACAGTGAGGGTAAAATTCATACAAAAACAGTAAAATGAAGAAACAGCTAAACTCAGTGAAATGCTGGCAAAAGATACAATAAGAAGAAGGAAAAGTAGGAGAAAATTTTTGCAGCACATATAATTGACAAAGTATTAATATTCAGTATATAGAAAGAACTCCAAAAATTGAGAGGAAAAAAAGCAGACAACCACCATAAAATACAGTCCAAGATTTAAGCAAAATATTCACAAAAGAAAACATCCAAATGACCAATAACTATATTAAAATTTCCTAAAACCTAACTATAATCGGGTAAATCTAAATTAAAACATCAATATAAATACACATCAGATATTTATTGCCATCAAATGTTTTTAAGGATGTGGAATATTAATAATTCTTATAACTCAATGGTGGTACTGTTCAACCTTTTGGGAAAAGTTTCTAGTGTGGACACAAAATCCTATGGTCCAGGGATATATTTTTATCCCTAGAAAAATGCATGATTTTCTATATCAAGATATATATATATATATATATATATATATATATATATATACATATATATACATATGTGTATATATATATGTATGTGTGTGTGTGTGTGTGTGTGTGTATATATATATATATATATATATATATATATATATATATTTACTGAAGTATATATATATATTTACTGAAGTCTTGTTTTTCATTTCTCCAAACTGGAAACAACTGAAATAGTCATTAACATAGAATAGATAAATAGATTGTAATATGGAAAACTACACAGCTGTGAACATAAACACATTAAAGCTACATGCTCCAGCAAGCACAAACTTACCAACATGTGTTGGGCAAGAAAAATGAGACATACAGAACATATCCAGTATTATTCCATGTATAAAAAGTTCAAAAAGAAACTAAATTATATGATTTAAGGATGTATGCTTAGACAGTAAAACTAGAAAGAAAAACAAAGTCATGATTACTAATTAATAAAAAATTAAAGATATTATTAATAATTAGAATATTGATAATTATAGAAGGTAGAGTGGTGATTATGATGGGAAAGAATGTGTGTGTGTGTGTGTGTGTGTGTGTGTCTATTTTGAGATGGGTCCTAGAGTGCCAATGATGTTATCTTTTTTTTTGTAAACCTAAGTCTTTGCTATTCAACTTTTATGCATTTTAATGCATTTTATATTTAACAATAAAATGGAAACATTGGGAGTTAGGAGCAGAGAAGTGGAGATGGGATACAGGGGGGTGAAAAAACACACACTATGAGAGTAGGGGCTAGAAGACATAGAAGGAGTCTAAAATCTGCAGAGATATATTGTTAATTATTTACTCCTACTGTTGGAGTGAACAAAGGAGTTTTTAGGACAAAACTATCCAATATTTGATTTGATATTATTAGTATACTAGAGGCCCATTGTACGATATTCATGCAAGAATAGGCCTTCCTTCCGCTGGCTTCACTCCCAGCCGCCCAGGAGCCGGCAAGTCCCCGCTCCCGGCCTGCGTGGGAGCCAGCAAGTCCTCGCTTCTGTCTGGAGCACCGCTCCTATAGCTCCCTCCACTGCCCCCCTTCCCCTCATAGCAGGAGTCCCATTTCTCCTGGCCGCTCTGTGCCTGCATATGCAAATTGACCTCCATCTTTGTTGGGTTAATTTGCATACTCACTCTGATTGGCTGTGGGCGTAGCGGAATGATGGTTTATTTGTATGTTTCTCTTTTATTAGGTAAGAATTCACCTCACTCTCACTCTAAACTTTCAATAAATTTTGTTAAACATTTTGTCTGAGATTTTTGAGAAATCAAAGCAAAGTAAACAGAATTGGCATGAAAAAGAGAAGGGGGGGATGGAAGTAGATTTAGGTCAGGGATTCTTTGGGAAAGTTGAGGAGTGGTCATGGGAATGTGAGCCTGGATATGTAGAGGAATCTTGGAAATTGAGAGTCTCAAGGATCTGGAATGGGCTTAAGCCAAATGGAACTAAGTCTCCAAAGAATAATGCCTTAACTGATGCCCATGGATATTGGTTAATGGCAGGATTTTCTCTTCTTGCTCCTTCTACGTCTTTACATACAGAAAGTTTTCAGTCATTATTTCTTCAAATAGGTTTACAGATAATCAAGTTTATCAATCTTTACTTTTTGATTTCTGGTTTTTAGAATATGCTTGAAAGACATTGTTTCACTTTAAAATGTTTAAAATTATAGATATGCCTAGAATTTTACTTAGTGTAAGGATGAAGCGAGATCTCCAAACTGCCCCCTCCCCCTAAGAAAGCCAGTTCAGTCTTTTTCTCCGATAATTTAAAATGCCTCATTTAATCATACATTAAATTTCCTATTTATATACTCTCTACTCTGTTCCATAGATTCTAGTTCTGTGCCATCTTTAAAATTAGTATAGTTTTTATGATAAATTTAGAAATCTGATAAAGTCTTCTTCATCAGTGTTTCCCTGGTACTTCCCATTTGATGATTCTTTTATTTTTTTAATTTTTTAAAAAATTTAATAAATCTTTATTGTTCAGATTATTACAATTGTTTCTCCTTTTTCCCCCCATAGCTCCCCTCCACCTGGTTCCCACCCCACCCTCTGCTCTTACCTCGCCCCCACTGTCCTCATCGATAGGTGTACAATTTTTGTCCAGTCTCTTCTTGCAACCCCCATACTCCTTTCCCCCTGAGAATTATCAGCCCACTCCCTTTCTATGCCCCTGATTCTATTATATTCACCAGTTTACTCTGTTCCTCAGATTTTTAATTCACTTGATTTTTAGGTTCACTTGTTGATAGTTATGTATTTGTTATTCATAATTTTTATCTTTATTTTTTTCTTCTTCCTCTTCTTAAAGAATACCTTTCAGCATTTCATATAATACTGGTTTGATGGTGATGAACTCCTTTAGCTTTTTCTTATCTGTGAAGCTCTTTATCTGACCTTCAATTCTGAATGATAACTTTGCTGGGTAGAGTAATATTGGTTGTAGGTTCTTGCTATTCATCACTTTGAATATTTCTTGCCGCTCCCGTCTGGCCTGCATAGTTTCTCTTGAGAAATCAGCTGACAATCATATGGGTGCTCCCTTGTAGGTAACTAACTGTTTTTCTCTTGCTGCTTTTAATATTTTCTCTTTGTCTTTTGCTCTTGGCATTTTAATTATGATGTGTCTTGGTGTGGTCCTCTTTGGATTCCTTTTGTTTGGGGTTCTGTGCGCTTCCTGGACTTGTAAGTCTATTTCTTTCACCAGGTGGGGAAGTTTTCAGTCATTATTTCTTCAAATAGGTTTTCAGTATCTTGCTCTCTCTCTTCTTCTGACACCCCATAATTCTGATGTTGGTACACTTGACGTTGTGCCAGAGGCTCCTTACACTGCCTTCAACTTTTTGGATTCTTTTTTCTTTTTGCTTTTCCAGTTGAGTGTTTCTTGCTTCTTTGTATTTCAAATCTTTGACTTGATTCTTGTGATCCTCTAGTCTGCTGTTGGGTCTCTGTATAATATTTTTTATTTCAGTCAGTGTATGCTTAATTTCTAGTTGGTCCTTTTTCATATCCTCGAGGGTCTCGCTAAATTTATCTGCTTTTTCTAGGAAATTCTTGAAAAACCTTATAACCGTGGTTTTGAACTCTATATCCAGTAGTTTGCTTTCCTCCATTTCTTTCGTTTGTGATCTGTTTCTTTGTCTCCGCATTTTCACTGCTTCCCTGAGTTGGTAGGGTAGCTTTGTGTGCTAGGTGTCCTATATGGCCCAGTGGGTCGGCCTTCCCAGTTACCTGAGGTGGACACTCTTGGTGCAACCCTTTGTGGTCTGTGTGTACAGCCTTGTTGTAGTTAAGTCTTGATTGTTGTTGTTATCACTGGGAGGAATTGACCTCCAGGCCAATTGGCTGTGAGTATCAGCTGTGTCTACACCAGGAGAACTTCTGTGCTGGAGATAGTCTTATGGGACCAGACTTGCAAAATTGCAAAGGCCTCTGTACTCAGCTTGGATGGGGTGGAGTCTCAGGGTTGAGCAGACAGTCTCGGCTTCCTGTCAGCCCTGCCCTTGCGTGCGGGCCTCCAGACCTCTGCCTTTCGTGGCTCCCCTGAATTTCCGCCTGACAGTCCAGATTCCCCCCATAAAAGAGTGGGTCCCCAGGGGCTCACCCAGAACTGGGGTTCAGTGCAGTTGGGAGCTTCCGACTCCCTCCTCCTAGGGAAAGCCAGTGGCAACCTCAGGAGTCCGTCTTCTCTGCGCGCACTTGTGTGCGTGCGCCTCGAGACCCCTGCCCGCCGTGGCTCCCCCAAGTCTCTGAGTCTCCTTGTGTCTTTCTCTCTACCTGACAGTCCAGACTAACCCCGTATGAGCCTGGGTCCACAGGGTTTCGCCCGGAACTGGGGTTCAGTGCAGTTGGGAGCTTCCTTCCCCCTCCCGCCAGAGAAAGCCAGCCAGGCACTCAGCCTCCCTTCCTCTCTGCCCGTGTGTCTCCGTACCTCAGTCCTTTGCAGCTCCTCTGATTCTCCGTGGGCTTTTTTCTTTCCTCTAGTTGTAGAATTTCCACTCAGCCAGCTTTCCTGTGGTTCTGGATGATGTCTGTTCTGTCTTTTAGTTGTAGTTTTGAAATTGTTGTGTGAGGCAGCAGTTTAGGTGCTTACCTATGCCACCATCTTGGTTTCTCTCTGATGATTCTTTTAAATCTTAGAATCATTTTGCCACTTTTGAGAACAAAATAAAACAAAACTCTGGTAGGACTTTGATATGGAAGTCATTGACTTTATAGATTGCTTTCATTAGCAACACAGAGTATTCTTATTCAAGATCCTTCTGTCTCTAATTATTCTGTTATTTTTGTATGTTAGTCTATTGGATTTTATCAATATTTATTTTCTTTATCAATATTCTAAACATTTATCATCTCTAAATAAGCTATCTTGTTTATCAGTTTCAGCATCCAGCATTGATGTTAGAACCTAGTTTGATAGATATTTGTTTACATGAAAAAATGAGCTGCATTTCATTGGGAGATGTCACTGGGTTTTAAAAAATATATTCTATTTCCTTGTATTTAATGGAAAGTCTCAGATTCTGGCACTGAGTTGACAGTTTTTGGTTTGGGTGGTGTGAGTTTTCAAGTTTTCTTGTGTTTCTCTGTTTCCATAGATATGTTAGTGGGCAGCTGAGGGGGATACCACAAAACTCTAGCCAGGCACTATTTTACATAAGTCTGTTCACTGACTAATCCTATATAATAAAATCCTATATAATAAAAGGGTAATATGCAAATTGACCCTAATAGCAGAGACCTGGACGACTGGTCGCTATGACGTGCACTGACCACCAAGGGGCAGACGCTCAATGCAGGAGCTGCCCCCTGGTGGTCAGTGTGCTTCCACAGGGGAAACTCTGCTCTGCCAGAAGCTGGGTTGACCACTGCGAGCACAGTGGTGGTGGCAGGAGCCTCTCCTGCCTCCATGGCAGCACTAAGATGTCTGACTGCGGCTTAGGACATCCCCTGAGGGCTCCTGGGCTGCCAGAGGGATGTCTGACTGCCAGCTTAAGCCAGCATGGGGACATCCCCCAAGGGGTCCCAGATTGCGAGAGGGCACAGGCCAGGCTGAGGGACCCCCAAGTGCACAAATTTTCATGCACCAGGCCTCTAGTAAATAATAGGATTCCAAGTCACAACTCATGTGTCTTAGTGCTGCTCGAGCTTACATATCTAGTTTGTTGTTTTCTACATTTTAAACCTATTCTTTTCACCGTAATGGATATATGCATCCAATATCTGTATATGATTGAGTTTTGAATGTATATGACTTCAAGGTGTGTTTAGTATGCAACGTATGTGGCATGTTCTACCACCTGTCACTGTTGCTTTTCATCGGACCAAACCAGAGCAGGGATCTTGCTGCCTTTATTTAATTCCAACTTTAGTCCTTTTTGATAATCAAATGTCAATTGCTCAGGACCAGGGGTGGAAAAGTACTATACTGTGTGCCTAGGGGGTCTTGAAATAAAAGGTTGGGTAATTTATGTTTTTAATATAAGTGATTTAGAGCCTGAGGCTTTGATCCAATTAAGCAGAGAATCAAATTAGCTGGAGATTAAATGAAGGTGGGATGAGGGGAAGCCTGTCTGGCCCCTGCATTTTCTTAGGAAGTCTGGGTGAAATGTAGTGGTTCTTAATGTTGGATGAGTGTTTGAATTCCTTGTAGTGCTTTAAAAAATACTGATGCCCAGTCCCCACCCCCAGGGATTTTAATTGAATTGGTCTGATTAGCAGTCTGGGTATCAGGAGTTTAAAAATCTCTCCAACTCATTCTAATATACAGCCATGGTTGAAATGACATAGTTCTCAATCCCCAATGAGCAATGGGTCACACAGGCTAATTGAAAAATGTAGAATCCATTCTACTTCTATCTAGATACTGTCTGAGGCAGTGAATTGGAGTAGGTTCTAGGAATCTGCATTCCCAACAAAAGTCCACGTGATGGTGGTAGAAATGAGTCCTGCTTTACACAAAGATGGGTCTTTCTGATAGTAGTCTCCTCTATCCCCGTCTACTTTAACTTGGCTCTCAGAATGTCTTTCTTAAATACATATCTCTTCCCCAATTAAAAACATCCACTGGCTGCCCAGCCAGTATACTCAGTGGTTAAGTGTTGACCTATGAACCAGGAGGTCATGGTTTAATTCCCAGTCAGGGCACATGCCCCAGATGCAGGCTCTATCCCAGGTGGGAGGCAGCTGATTGATGATTCTCTCTCATCATGGATATTTCTATCTCTCCCTTCCTCTCTAAAATCAATAAAAATATATATTTAAAAAAATTCACTGGCTTCCCATTGTCTTCAGAGCACCATCTTTAGTATGGCTTTGAAGGCCTTCCTCCTCCAGCTTTCTTACATCTTCTCGACCTTCTTCGTCATTCCAGTGCAACCCCTCTCTTACGTATACATTGGGTACTTTTCGGAGTTGACTTCTGCCTTCTTCTTTCAATGTCTTTGCTTACACAGCTACCTCTGCTTCCCAAGGCCTTTCCCACCTAAATTCTGCTCTCCAGCAGCTAGAATGCCATGACTTCCATGAAACTGTGATCTTTTCAAGTTAGGATAACTCATGCTTTTCTCTGTGTGCTAATTGCAAGGGATGTGCATTTTTCTCTTCTTTGGTTTGGTTTGGTTGGACTCCAGCTGTGGAAAGCTAAGTTTATCATAACCACTCTGTGCATAGAAATTATCTTCACTCTCAATGCCAGGCCTCTCTACTATGTTTGAACAGTATCTATAGATGTGTGTGTGTATTCTTTTAAAATAAGCCAATTTTTTTGCATGTAGATGCCTTTAAATTACACAAATGGTTTTGTGCTCCTTACTCTTTCTTTTCCACCCTAGATAATTTATGATCTATCCACATTGCTGAATTTAAATCAAATGTATTACTTTTACTTGTTGCATTATATTTCTTAGGGGGCATTCTCCACCACATTTATTCATCTGTTTCCCTCTTAATGGATGCCAGTTTTCCCCCAACTCGCTATTGTCTCAAGGGGGCTACCATGAACATTTTTGTGAGTGACCCTTGTTGGATCTGTGTGATAATTTCTCTGAAATTCGAACTAAAGAATGGACTTCCTAATCACAGCACATCTGGTTTCTCAGTTTCCTCAGATACTACCAGAATGCCCTGCAGTCGCACCTCTCCTCGGGTCTCAGCCACTCACCTTTTATAATGTACCTCTTCTATGTCCCCATAAGCCAAGCCGGCAAGGACAGGCACCGTTTAGGAACTCAAGATCTTATAGGAAAAAGTGAGTCAAGATCTTGAGATTGTGTTTTCACAAAAACTCTTTGAGATATTTTTATTTCTGCTAAAACAGTAATTATAAAAACCATGTATTTAGGAAGGAGTTCATCAATGATATTTTATAAATTAAGAGCAATAATAGATACTTTTGTGAGCAGGAGTAAGCGATCCAAAGGTCTAATCTGTCACAAGAAAAAGTTGTCTAGAAAACATGGTGCCTACAGCTTGATTAGGCCAATTTTATGAGCATGAGTAACTCAAAGTCACACAATCTGAGATTTTTTTCAATTGGAAAAATAATCTGAAAACGTCAACTCATAAATATTAAAATTTTAGAAAAGGGGAAATATGTTGGTGAGGGAATTACTATCAGAGAGTAAGTTCCTTGAGAATAGAAAATTATCAGGTATAGTTAATAGTTTTTGACAACTTATAATGTACCCAGTACTGTACTCAACAATGTTTACACATTATCTTATTTAATTCTCATGAATCCTGTAAAATAGATATTATTTTTATCATCCCTTTTAAAAGATAAAAACAGTAAGACTTAAATAATTTGGCCAAAGTCATGCAATTACTAACTAGTGAAGCCAAGATTTGAACCTAGGTTTTTTGTTTTGCTTTGTTTTTTAATTCCAGATTTCTAGATCATAACTATTACAGAGAAAGCACAGGCTTGGAATCAGACAGACTAGATTCAAGTTCTTGCTTTTCCCATAGCTTATTAGTTATATGATGCTGGGTAAATTACTTAACCTGTTCTGAGCCTCACTTTTCTCATCTATAAAATGGGTCCAGGAATCAACTCTCTCTCTCTTTCTCTTTCTCTCTCTCTCTCTCTCTCTCTCTCTCTCTCTCTCTCTCTCTCACACACACACACACACACACACACACACACACACACACACACACAGAGAGAGAGAGAGATTGAGAGAGAGAGAGAGAGAGAGAGAGAGAGAGAGAGAGAGAGAGAGATGGAAGAGGCCCTCAAAGGGTTATCTGAGAAGCCAGAGGCAACCCTAGTCTATTTGGCAGTTGCCCTGAAGACTGACCTGACTGCTGCCCCTCCTAAGCATAGTCGGTGAGTTACCACCTCCAGAGATGGAGAAACCAAGATGTCAATAAGCAACAAGCTCATTTTGCCTCCTTCACGAGGCCTCATGCAGGGGTATTGTGGGCTCACACCGCTATGAACCAAGCACACTCTCCCAGGGAACTGCTGGAGAGGAATTTAATGATCCCCTGTCACAGCTTCCTGGTGAGCCGGGAATTAAGTTGTCATTCCCTCTGGATGGGCCCCTCTCTGTGGCTGCCCGTCTCCTCTCCCCTCTCAGCTGCCCTGGGACTGAGAATGCTGCGGAGCATGTAAGAAGGGCTTTCCCTCTCAGAGGCAGCATTGGGCAGTCACTGCCTCTGGTTCCTAGGGCTGAAAACTCCGGAGAAACCTCTTCCAAGGGGCTCAGCATCAGTTACCCGCAGCTAAAGTAATGCGATTTGCAGAGATCTTGAGAGAGTAGCTTTAGCTGTGGACACCAAAGAGACAGTTCAGCATTTGGGATTCTCCGGCATCTAGACCATTGTTAGCTCTCCAAAGGGAGGCTGCTGCCCTGAGAAACTCAAAGTGGCCGAGAGCTCCACTTTCAATGATACCTCTCAAAGGGGGAGAGCTCAAACGGTTCATAAAAATTATAATGTCAGGTGAATTTCATGGTCTAGACAGATCTGACATGCCTCCCCCGCCCTCTTTTTCCCTTTAAGGTTTCCCCATAAACCAACAGTAGTGAAAAAAATCTAAAGTTCTTCTGGGAAGGGATTGATTTATTAATAGGAGCTACTGTTTTTCTGCATTGATGGCTCCAGGGACTTTCTCTACATGGTTATGATGGCTGGCTTTCCCCACCAAGCCTCCAGAGCTGCTAGCAGCCACTTCATCAACACAGGATGACAAGTTCATTGTTGTTCTCTGGCAGCTTTGGCTCTCAAGAACTACTGGAGGTTTTAGGCCAGGAAGTTGCCCCTGGGAGAGCAGTATTGTGTGGAGTGGTACATCTGCTTGAAGAATGCTGGGTCTTTTAAAACTCAGATAGAACCACGCCCTTGCTCCATCCCCTCACCCCTACCCAAGGGAGTATGGTTCCTTCTAGAGCTTCCCAAGAGCCAGTCAGCTAGAAATAAAATCAATTTCTGGCAGCCCAGGATTGTGGGAGTCCAGCTTGAGTAACTTAGACTTTACCACATGCCCCAGCTTGTGTAAACAAGAGAATTCACATTAATATGAATAACTCAGATTTCCTTCTTGTACTCATTTTCCGATGCTGCTGTAACAAATTACCACAAATTGCGGAGGCTTGAAACAACGTGCATTTATTTTCTCACAGTTTTGTAGGATAGAAGTCTGACACAGGTCTCACTGGCTAAATTCAAGGTGCCCTGGGTCTGGTTTCTTCAGGAAGGTCTAAGCCAGTGGTCGGCAAACTCATTAGTCAACAGAGCCAAATATCAACAGTACAATGATTAAAATTTCTTTTGAAAGAAATTGATTTCAGAGAGAAAGGGAGAGGTAGAGAGAGATAGAAACATCAATGATGAGAGAGAATCATCGATTGGCTGCCTCCTGCATGCCCCACACTGGGGATTGAGCCCACAACCTGAGCATGTGCCCTTGGCCAGAATTGAACCCAAGATCCTTGAGTCTGCAGGCTGATGCTCTATCCACTGAGCCAAACCAGCTAGGGCCTATTAAATATTTTTTATAAAACAATGTTAAAAGTAATTTTTGCCTCTTAAGGAAATCTCAGAACATTCCAACAAGTAGAAAGAACAGAAGTTTGTGGCTTAAACATATCAAGTTATCCCCTCTCCCCCTTTATACTTACATACTGAAATGAATTTATTTATTTTATACCAAGCTTCTTTATGTGCCCACCAGGGCAGGGGATCTTGGTGCTGCTGGAAGCACTTTGGTCTGCACTGGCCTTGCCAATTGGCACCAGTGTGGCTTGTCTCCTGGCCTCCTGGTCAGTCAGTGTCCCTCACAAGCTCAGACTCTGGTTTGGTATCTGGAGCTCTCTCAAATGCCAGCAATTTTCCTGCAAGGGCTCTCTCTGAAGGCAATTTCTATTTCACATGAACATGTCCTGAAGGTGGTAGAAGGGGCTGACAAAGACAGCTGCCAAGGAAAAGCTTGGCTCCCAAGAAGAGTGTCAGTAGCAGGAGGACTAGTGCCCGGCGGGGGCTGAGGCTGGCTCAGGGCGAGGAAGAGAAATGGGAAGGAGGAGCTCAGTCGGTGGCACATGATGGTATGTCACACGAGAGGGAAGAGAAAGCCATGCTCTTAAATTCTCATCTGTCTCTTCTTCTCCACTCAGGAAGATTGTCTTCAGACTGGAGGGGAGCCACCCAATATGGTTGAGAGGTTTGTGTTTCACTGGATGTAGGAAAAAAAACAACACACGTTAGTTGAGAGTGAAAATGATGGTGACAATTATGTCCTAGTCTTTAAGGCTCTGATTATTAATCTCTCAGGAAACTTAAAACAACTTTAAATGTGATCATGAACAGGGCCAGTTATTTCCATGGCATCATGGAGAACTGGAGAGATGCCAAGGGAGTCTTTCCCCGCACCCCCCCCCCCCCAAATCCTTTTATTCAGACTGCTGAGTATGAAAGGCCAAAGGACTTCTGAAAGTGTCTCTGGCAAATTTTTTGGATAAATTTAAATTGTAGTTGATTTATAAGTACTTGGAAAAATATATGGAGATTGCCAGGAGCCAATATAGGTTTATTACAAAGACATATTTTAAGTCAATAATTTCTTATTAAAATAATAAAATTTAAATAAATCTGATCCATATATTAATAGAAAAAAACCAACATCTATGTTGTGATTAATTTGTGACCTCAACTGGTTCATATATCTTCATATCTTGTCTTTCAGTCAGGTATAATTTATAAATTTGACCCTCATTTTACAGATTCTTGAAGAAGTTAAATAATTTATATATTCTTCCTCACCTAGTATATTGTGGAATTTAAAAAGATTCTCTAACTCCAAGGCCTCTACTTGTTTCTTATATCATACATCATACTCTCTATAGATATTGTGTATCTTGATTTGAGCCAGTAATGGCCAAATCTTTATTGACATCCTCATGGAAAGTTCGGGGCATAATGGATAACTGCAAATATATTGCATTGTGACTGGCTGACCGATGTAATCAATTAATATTGATTTATAAATTGATGTCATCTTCAAATGAATTATTCAGAAATGTGTGTGCCAAGCTCTCTTCTTTGTCCAGTTCAATAATTTTAAGTAACACATAAAAACGTGAACAACATGTATACCAGGTAATATTAGCACACTCTGCAACTTAGATGTACCAAAATATAGCTTTCTCCTTTCTCTATATTTGAATTCAGCTTTTCTCTTAAGTCCTGGAGCTCACAATCTATTCCATCCCATTTTATTATGCTGATTTTTTCTGTCAATATAAATGTTATCATCTAAGTCTTAATCCATTCAATTTGAGGTAAAGCGCAGTATTTCAGGACTTCTTCCCCTTCACTCTCCTTCTTCCCTTTTTCCAGAAGACATCTGTGCACAGAGGGAAGCTTTCAGAAATAACATCATGGCCACAGGAGGAGGGCCCTCTGACCTCTGTGTCCTTGTCCAGTCTCTGTATGTGATGAAATGGAATCACCTGGCCTCTGGGCACAGAGCAGCATCTGCTGACATTGAAAATCCTTCAGTTGTGATGGCATCGTATTCTGGGTCTCATGTCTGTACACCAGGCCACTGCACCCCCTTTGTTCTCTTACTGGGGCACAGTGAGCTTCTCAAGCTCTCGTGTGCTCTGCTCAAGCACCACCTGTTGTAGATTCCACTGCCCTGCCACATGGGACAATCTGTTAGCAAGTCACAAACGCCCTGTGCCCAAGAGCCTTTTCCCACCTACTCAAGATTTCTATGGTCTCCTCTTTCTCTCCTCTGCCCCAAACCTTGAGCTTCTGAATGGAGATATTAGAAAACCTGGCAGGAGGTGAAGGAATGGAGGTGGTCACAATAACTGATTACTCTCATCACCTAGTTGAAGGTTTGCCATGTGGAATTTTTGAAATTGTGAAGGAAACTCCTCAAGCGGTACAGATAAAATTTTGAATGCAAGTCTGTCCAACCTCAAAGTTGGTCTTTCAGTGTCAGAGTATTGTATTACTAGTTCAACTTTGAGGATAATTAAGACAACATATATATAAAGTAGCTGATATGGTTGATCTTCAATATTTGGCCCCTATTTTGAGTATTCTTTGAAGTATTTGGATTGAGAATACACCTACCAACTACCCTAAGTTTATCAAATTGCTGGAGAACCTGAGCCATACCCAGCAACCTCCTAGTATTTATATTACATAAAAGAGTTCTGGAAGCATCAGCGGATTCTCTCTTATGAGTGATTTGATGTCCATGTCCCTGACTATCAGGAGCAGGCCTGGTCAACAGTACTGAAAAGTCAGAGGCAGGGGTCAATTCAGTGAGGCTGGGAAAGCTCTGCTAAGTTTCCCCTCTAGGAAAAAGTCTATTCCTCCCATCAGCAGTTTTTCATGTTGCTTGCCATTTTGCAAAGAACAGCAGCAAAAAAGTGAGTTTGGGAGGGGGGTGGGTAAGGTATGGAAGATGGATTAAGGAAGCCCATAGCTTTTGTCTCATTAAAATCTGTCAAAGTCAGAGGAACAGAAGGCAGCAAAGAGCTAAAATCAGATGTCACTAGCTTTCAGAATACGTTGACACGTCCGGCAGCAAACTGTCATGACAATGTGCCCTTTATCAGCCTTGGCTCTCAACTGGTAATAATAAAGCCCTTTGCAGGCTACGCTGGGGAGGCAGACCACAGTCTAGCACCCAAGGAGGTGCCAAGGAGGTGCCAAGGACAGTTACAGCTGAAGGGCTAGGGTCGTGGTCTACAAACCGCGACTCGTGAGCCACATGCGGCTCTTTGGCCCCTTGAGTGTGGCTCTTTCACAAAATACCACGGCCTGGGCGAGTCTATTTTGAAGAAGTGATGTTAGAAGAAGTTTAAGTTTAAAAAATTTGGCTCTCAAAAGAAATTTCAATCATTGTACTGTTGATATTTGGCTCTGTTGACTAATGAGTTTGCCTACCACTGGGCTAGGGGACCTTTGCAATGGACCTTTATTGGCTTTTAGGAAACATTTTGTCTTGACAAGATGGGCTGAATGTGATTTTGTTTGTGGATCTGGACTCATCATGAATAGTTTAGATCATCAACCTTTTTACCCATAAGGATGAAAATAATCAAGCTTATCTTAGAGAAATAAACAGAATCTTATCAATCCAGACTCTACAATTAATACTGGATGCTATAAATGATTGGCTAATTACTTAAAATAGATGAAGGAGAATACTGGCTTGCATAAAGGTAATTTGGTATAGGGGGAAAAGTATGGATTCTGGAATCAGCAATGTCTTGAGGATTTGTTAGGTAAACCTATTGAGTATGTCTCCTTGGGCAATTTATGTAATTTCTCTGTGAGTCAGTTTCCCCTCAAAGGAGGGATGCTTATTTCTTATTCAGAGTTATTATGAACATTTATTGAAATAATATATAGTATACTATATATGGTGTAATTGGCACTCAATAAATGCTAGCTTTCTTGTCTTGCATATTTTCTTTATATTTCAGAATATATGTTAAGTAATTATTCACCTGAAGATAAAAGGATTAATTTAGGACTTGGAGCTACTACAGTTAGAATTTGGTTCCCCAATCTTACATCTTATTCTGTAGGTGCTAAACAACCCACACACTTCCTCTCAAGACCGGATCAGATCATATACCCAGTGTTGACATCTCTTCCTGAACGCCTGCTCCTCAGGAAAGAGGGTCATTTGTACCTCTTTACTACCCTGATCTGAATCTTTAGAGTAGGTATTGTTCTCTTGCTGCAGAGAAGACCAAGTGGCTCCTCAGGGAGAGATCATTTAGAGAAAGGAAATGAATATTTCCTTCTAAAGATGGTGAGCAGGGAAATAGGCCAAGTAAATATGATGCTAGCCCAGCTTTTGGTGACCATTTAAAAAATCAGAAACCAGGAAATATGATCAGATAAGGTGTTTTATATTTTTAAAAGTTTATCTGAAAACGTAAAACTTAAATTCACACATATATTTAACAACTGTTTTATATTTTTAAAAGTTTATCTGAAAACGTAAAACTTAAATTCACACATATATTTAACAAACGTAAAACTTAAATTCACACATATATATTCACACATATTATGAAGAATGAGAGTAAATGAAAAGAGTAAAGCACTTCACAAAAATAGAAAAAGTAATACCAGTTAATCTAATATTTGCTATGGAGACATATGGCCAAAGTAATCATGCTAATGGTTTAACATAGAAGTTTATATGAATCAGTGACTCATTTTTAATGGTATACTTACTTCTTTAAAGTGAATACACATTTCATTTTTCTTTGTTTTCTGACCATACTGTATAAAATCTGATCAGGATCAAAAGTTGAAATTCTGGGCCCCTAAGATAAATATCAAAATAGTTCTCTTTCCCGTTGATTTAGTATGAATTTGTTGCTGTTGTTACATGCAATTATCAAATGGCAAAACCATTTAAAACCCGGGTCAAAATAGCAGAAGCAAGAAACACAAATGGACTGGAAGGATAATGGAGGGAATCTAGTGAGTGAGTGGAACAGGCAAGCTGTGGGAGGTTAGGCTTGCAGCTGGGCCTCAGGGAGAACCACATCCAGGGACTTAGGTGTTCCCTACCCCAGCTCTCCCTCTCCACTATGTCTGCTTCTTGATGTGTTTCTCACTCACATGCATCCTCCACGTCATGGGAAGCATGGCTGCTGTGGCACTTCTGAGCCTCACAGCCCATGGCTCCCATCACCTGATAGGGGCTGCCATGTCCCTCCATGTCTAGCTGAAGACATCTGGAAGGACAATTCTGATTGGACAGCTTTCATCCTGCCCTAGGCTCAGCCAATGGTGATGGGGGTCAAGAAATACAGTAGCAGCTCCTAAATGAAGGGAGGTGGTTCTGGGCAGAAGGACTATGCCCTGCACCAGCCAGTGTGGCTCAGTGGTTGAGCATTGATCTATGAACCAGGAGGTGGTAGTTCAATTCCCGGTGGGGCACATGCCTGGGTTGCGAGCTTGATCCCCAGTGTGGGGTGTGTAGGAGGCAGCCAATCAATGATTCCCTCACATCATTGATAGTTCTCTCTCTCCCTCTTTCTTCCTTTCTGAAATCAATAAAAAAGTATATTTAAAGAAGTGTATGGCCCAGATAGTGATATTTCTTTAAAGGGAATGCCAGGTTCCTTTCACGAGTTATAATTTTACTTCTGTCTCATATTGTGTGCTTGAAGGTAGAGCATAGTGGAGCTGTTCTACCTGCGTATGAATGCTGGCTCCTTGGCCAAGTACGGGTGTGACCTGAGGAAATTGTTTAACTTCTTTTGGCCTTGGTTTCCTTATTGGTAAAATGGGATAATGGTAATCCCTTCCTCATGAGGTTTAGGTGAAGGTGACATGAGTTAATGCATCAGAAGTATACTTAGAAGAATGTCTAGGTCAGTGGTCGGCAAACTCATTAGACAACAGAGCTAAATATCAACAGTACAATGATTGAAATTTCTTTTGAGAGCCAAATTTTTTAAACTTAAACTTCTTCTAACGCCACTTCTTCAAAATAGACTCGCCCAGGCCGTGGTATTTTGTGGAAGAGCCACACTCAAGGGGCCAAAGAGCCGCATGTGGCTCGCGAACCGCGGTTTGCCAACCACTGGTCTAGTGCATGCTAAATGCTAATAAGTATTGCTAGTATTAAAACACGTGCCAAGCAATAAATAGTAAGGCAGCTCTCTCTAATTTTCCCCATTTCTCCATTCTCCCCACTCATTTCCCTCTTTAGATAACCATTAGATAACTATTGAAAGTTTGGTGTATATTTCTCCAGAATTTCAAGGCTTATATTATTAGATTTCACAACTTGCTTTTTTCATTCAGCATCTTTTGATTTCAATACATTATAGATCCATACTAGTTATTTTCTAAAACTAGCAAGGGAAGAATAGACATGGAGATAGATATTATACTAGCAGTAGACCTAATACCCATAATTATCAATGTCTAAAAATTCCCTCATTTATATCCCTGGATAAATTCCTGGAAATAAAATTATGCATGTTCAACAGTGTCTATGGCAGATACTTCTCATCTGCAAGGTAGTATACTGTGTTCCCAAGACATTGCTGATTCCAGACTCTTCTAGTGTTTATTTCTAGTGGAAGAGATTACAGGAAGTTACTTTAATGACTATGTTATGAAAGAGGTTTTTTTACTGCTCTTCAAAACTTTTATTGACCACTCTTGTTATACTTACAATTATAGTTAGAATGTTCTCTGGTTGATCCACAGGCTGTTGGTTCTTTCTTTGTGATTAAAATATTTTTAATTGATTTAAGAGAGAGAGGAAGGAAGGGAGAAAAACATTGTTTTGTTGTTCCACTTATTTATGCATTCATTGGTTGTTTCTTATATGTGCCCTGACCGGGGATTGAACCTGTAAGTGGTGATAACTATCCTTAATAGGAAGTATTTTTCAGTTTAATAAAGTTTTGGTATTTTTTTATTTCTTCTGTCTTTCCTCGTTATTTACCAAAGTTGTGAGTACTTAGTAGATGCTCAATAAATGAATTGATATAAGAAAATTATAATGAATGTTTCTAAAAATAAGTTTATTGTCTCTTGCTTTGGATAGAAGTGATAGTGGCTTTAGTAGACATCTTAGTCTTAGAACCAATCATTTCTCATGATGGCCACTCTTAATTGAAAAATCAATCACAAGTTTGAATCTGGTGAATAGAAGCATTTCCTTTCTTCACCTTGGTCTTGAATTTTTCTATTAGTGACTTGGGAAAATGTTAATGGAGATCTTGCAATACTGTGGCAATAGTTACCTTTTAGTAGAAATCCCTTTCTTATACTTACTGCTGAGAGAACAGTGCCAAGATGCAAGATTAGAATTCAAAGATAAACTCTAGACATTGGTGGAACATTAGGTAGGTGAAAGGGCATGTGTAGGATTCGGTCTGAACAGGAAAGGAGAAGAAAGCTGTGATGTCATTGTCTAACAAAAGAAGTTTCCTTGCTTACGAATTACTGGAAAGAACTGAATTCAGCAACATGTGTGCCTTGGGTGGAGAGTTGATGAATAAAAGATCTCATATGGTTCATGGTTTCCATGAAGACAAGTAATAAAGATGTCACAATGAGGACCCAGCAGGGAGGTGGGACTGGCTCTTGTGGATTGGAGTGATGAGGACTTCATTGGAAGGGAGCTGATGGGAACTCTCCTGGTTCATTTCATCAAGTCACTGTATGATATGAAATCTTGGGAATCTGTATGAGGTCAAACACAGAATCAAATGCTTCCTACGGCCTTTTCTGGAGAGGGAATGTGACATCAAAGTTTGTGAGATAAGTTTGGTTTGCCTAATTAGGTCATCTAGGAATACGTAAGGTCTATATGCATTTTGCCCAAACAATGTTTGACATGAATATTATACAATATTTTCTGTTAATTACACTTCTGAACATAACATTGTGGTAAGAGTTCTTGTATTTTATGAAATCTCAGGAGTAATCATGAAGGAGAATGCCATCCAGCAATATTTTATAATACTAATTACCTGAGGGAATTCAGGAATATTTGTGCAGATGAATGCACTATACAGGTAATGAGCTCTTATAAAAGATGAAGTGCTTTAATTACAAAACAATTATTATAGTGCACGACAATTTGAAATTGCTCTCCTTATTTTGTGTTGCATTTAGTTTTTTTATTGGAAAGCAAAACAAAAGAGATAAGAATTTGTCACCTATTTTTAGTTTTACTTTTAATTATTCTAACTTATCCAAAGCAGCTAGCTTTTGATTTCAAATACTACTCAGAAACAATTTTCATATGTTCAAAAATGAAACTATGATGAATGTATGTCCCTTTTGGTTTCTTAAATGACAATGTTGGTGCATCTGAATGAGTTCATAGAAGCTGCTCCAATGATGCACTGCACTTTTGTGTAACTTCTATTTTGCTTAATTTTCTTCCCATGCCTAAGGACATACCATGTTCACCATTTACTGTATGCTTTCAAACATGTTTATAAAATATTTCTTCCAAACTTTACAGAAAAATCTTGAACATTTGCAGAAACCACATATTCTTAGCTTCTGCTTTTTGTCGTTACAATTCCTTTAGTTATACCAGAAATGTTTTTTTTTTTAAAGAAAAGTTCATAAAAATCCAAAAGATGAGATGCAAATGCTATCTTTTGTAATTTTAAGATGATCTTGTTCTGTAGTTTCAACCAAGATACAAACAATGTTGGGTATGTAAAGAGAAAAAATAAAAGCAGAGGCTAGTATTAGGAGTGCTTGCTTTGCTGTGTGTGTGTGTGTTTGTGTTTGTTTGTGTGTGTGTGTGTGTGTGTGTGTGTGTGTGTGTGTGTGTGTGTGTGTTTTGAATGGGTGGGTATAAGGAGTGGTACAAGTACTTTTATTTTAAGCAATACCTGCTAAAATAATTAATACAATGGAATCACTTGGTGAAATAGCAAGTTTTATGTCGGAATAAAGAATTTGTGAGCAAAATAACTGAAGAAAGGCATTTTAATGTATTTGAAAAACAATAATTGTATTGCCCATTGTTGATTCTCTACACAACAGTTAATTTCTACCCCTTTTTGTTGTTGTTGTTGTTTTGTTTTGTCTTGTTTTGTTTTGATGTGGGTAGAGACAACAACCCATATCAGGAATTGAAAATGCAGACCCTTGCTTTCCTACCTTCTTTGATGGGGGCGGCCTTTGGACACAATTGTGGCCATTGAACGTAAGGGGGACTTTGTCGGTGAGCTTATGGGAAATATCTTTCTCCCTGATTACAAGAGAGAGACACTTGGGGAAAATTTCCATGCCACTCTGGCTTTCCTTACCCCATCCCCCCACAATTCTCTCCTGCTACCTTGGAGGTTGTATGAGAATATGATGCTGGGAATGGCTGCAGCCATTCAAGGCGCCCCAGCACAGAGAATGGCAGAGAAACACATCTGGGAGGGTCTGCATCTTGATGTTGTTGAGTCGCTGATTCAACTAGGGACCACCCAGCTATGGGCTCTTATTATTCAAGTCACTTCAGTTACACATTCCACTACTAGTATATGCAGCCAAACTCGTTTTAATTAAGTAGGGTATCCAATTTTTCACATTACAAATTATTGAACTGGCAGAAAACAAACAAACACATGATTATAGCTGCACCATGGGTAATTTTGGTACCTGGTTGACATCTGTAGTCACAATTCTTTGTTTTGTAACCCAGGGTCTGGGAATTTATAAAGATTTTCATTCCAGAATCCTGCTCTCAACACCCCTTCTCTACTGCATTTCTCCTATCCCTAATGAAAAGCCTTTAGCCATTTCTAATTTGCATTTAAACCTTCCCCAGATTCTCTACTTTTTGTGCCATCTCTTCCACCAATCAACATGAACTACTTCACAGGATCCAGAGGAGTTCCCGGGACCCTAAACGTACCATGCTATCTATACCCAATGTGACGTCCCCACTTACTGTCTTACAATATGTGCTTGTTCTCTGCTCAGGCATTACAAAGTTTGATTTTATTAATATTTTAATATACACATGGTACTTTCTAAGGATCTAAGTTCCCAGATAGTTAAGATTATGTGTACTTTCCCTAACCTGATATAGCCTTTGATATATACAATAACACATGGAACAGAATATCCACTTTTAGAACTCTCCCATGAAATCTGGGGTGTATGTTGCATGATTTATATATAGCAACCTGCAAAGAACTTCTTAGTAACTAGTCTACTGATCACTCCGTATTTATTGCCTGTTCATTCTTTTTTTCCTGTCAAAAATATGCATTGAAATATCTACTAGTAAAAGCAATACACGCTTATGTAGAAAATTTCGAAAATGCAGACAAAGAGAAACAAAAATCATCCAAGTCCATGCACTCTAAAACAATGTTGCTCACCTTTTGGCGTTTTACTTTCTAATGTGTTTTTCTTTGCATAGATTTCAGTGGGGTGTCCTGTTTGTTTGTTTGTGGCTATTGCAGACGGAACTGAGATAACAGGAGAAGCTGAAGGCCTGTGTTAGTTAGGAAGGGCGCCTGGCAGACTCCTCCTGAGCTCCCATTCATCATGGAAGAACAATGACAATTTTGATTGCTTATTGTATTCGCGATGTCCTTTAGTCCTCGAAATAACATAATTAGGAAGCAATGCTATTATTTACACTTTAGTAATGAGGTACCTAGGTCAGGGAAATTGAGGAATTTGCCAAAAGTAAGACAGCTGCTGAATCCTGAAGCTGGAAATGAGGCCCATGTCTGATTGGACTTCAAAGCAGGCCTTCCTCATTCTCTTGTGCTTCCACCAGCAGGCCCTTGGTCCTTTGGTTCCACCTTTATTTTATAGAGGAGGAGACCACCAAGAAGAGCTCTTGGGAAATGAGTGCTCTTGCTTGCTCTTCCTGGGCTCCTGTGAAGCTCTATTGGTCAGTCTTTGACCACTTAGTGCCTTTTCCCTCCATGCAGTCATATGCATTTGTTGAGCCCCTTATTTATTTTTTATTATATTTGTATTGATTTCAGAGAGGAAAGGGGAGGGAGAGAGAGATAGAAACATCAATGACGAGAGAGAATCATTGATCAGCTGCTTCCTGCATGCCCCCACTCTGGGGATTCAGCCTGCAACTCGGGCATATGCCCCGACGGGGAAATCGAACCCTGACCTCCTGGTTCATAGGCCGATGCTCAACCACTGAGCTACACCGGCAGGGTGAGCCCTTATTTAAATGGGCAAGGCTTTGTTCCAGGTGCCAGAGAAATCACTCCAAATGATGAACACCGGTCTCTGAGATTCCAAATTCTAAGAGTTTTGAGACACTCTTTGATGAAAGATAATGTCTCCGATTTAATGTTCCCTGACTCAGGTGCCACCTCTAAAAGCAAGGCCGCTCTCTGCACCCCATTCACCTTTTAAACAGGGTGACCCTTTCAGAGGAGAGCAGAGAGGAGATCCTAGAGCTAGAGACTGACACAGGACAGCCAAGATCAGTTTTATTTGGTGTGTGTTTGCTTTCTTAAGCCCAAATCTTAGTCAACACTGGACACAGCTGTCCTTTCTCAAGTTTTCACTCCTGGACAGAGTGTTTGGATTTCAGCTCATTGTTTAATAGTTCTAGAATTCAAACAGTCACCTTGAGGCAGGAAGGTTAGCACTCCATTAAGATGGATGGGGCAAGTTCACACCTCTCACTTTTACTTTATTTCTTTGCTTTTCTTTCCATTTGCCTGCGAACTCAGCAAAGCTGAAGCACATTTACTACATAGTCTGTTTGTATACCCACTGGGATGAAAAGTTAATTTACTGAAGAACTCGGATTTTCCAAGAAAAGGAAAATCCACGGAGAGTTCTAAACCTGTGTAAAATACGACAGGATTATCAGAGGAATAAGAAATCTTATGCTGGATCCTTTGGTCCTTAAATCAATCCCCAAAGAAGTTTTAAAGCCCATATGCTTTTTGGATGGTTCTTCTGGAGCTCACTATAATTGTTCTTCATATGATACCTGCTAAGAGGGAGAGCTTAATCCATCCGTATTCATGTGAAACACTGGAACAGTGTGTTTTGGTTCAGTTAGCTCTCACAAATATTGATTGAAAGGCAATGGGAGGGAATTAACATTTGGTGAGTGCCTACTATGTGAACACATCATGTTGGGCACCGTGGCAGGTCATGAAGATGACACCAGGTTCTTTCCTTCATTCTGATGAAGAAAAAAAATACACTATTTCTGCTAATACAATCCAGACTATGAGAATGAGAAGGATTATAATAGAGATTCATGCGATAGAACCATGGAGAAAGGGACAACTTCATTCTGGCTGGAGCATTTAGAAAGCTCCTGGGAGGTAAATTGGAAGCCAGCTTAGGGACCTGGAAGGAGAAAGGCAGCTGAGTGGGAAGTTCTTTTAGCAAAGGGATTAAGGGGAACCAGAATACATAGTTCTGAGAGCTAAAAGCTCCTCCCAGTTACCTGTAGTTAGCATGGCAGAGATACGCTAGATGCTCCCCAACCCCATCTCCTCTTCTTGAACATTCAGAAAGACTGCGTTCCCCAGCCGCCCTGAGGTTCCATGTGGTTATGTTACTGTCTTCCGGCAAATGAAATGAAGGTAGAGTGATTGCATGCCCTTTTCCCCTACGTTTCTCTCTTTGCTTGTTTGGCTAGCTAAATGTAGGGGATCCAGCAAAGTCCTCTGAGGAAGCCCCGGCAGAGAGTGGTCCCATAAAATCATCAGACAGAAGACTGCCCACCAACTATCTGATTAGACGGTGAATTGAACAAGAATTATTATGTTAAGCAACTGAGATTTGTTGTTATAGCAGCTAGCATTATGGGGGGGGGGGTGGTAAGCTGAAAAGTAGGTCTTAAAGGCCTTTGAAATCCTAAAGAAAGTCATTTACAAGAATTAGGATAATAAATTAATTTAAACAGGAATAAGGTTCCAATTAATATAGGCCAGCATCAGGAAGAAGGTATAGCTCATTCCAGGTCATGATTTGTGTGTGTGTGTGGGGGTGGTGGGGGGTGGTGGTGGCTGGTTTTATGCTGACAACTTAATTTAGGTCCTAAGTAAAAATTTTAGGAAGGGGGAGGGCTTCTGCAGTAAAGAGGTACTTGGGCATTTTATAGCTTGTGGAAAGAGGAACAGGACGTGGTGTGCTCTGAAGGGGAGTCTAAAGCTGGCTGGCTTGGGACTACTTTAAAAATACATTTTATTGCTTTTTTGATTATAAAAGTAATACACACTCCTTGTAGAAAAATTGGAAAATATAAAAATGTCAATGGAATAAAATAATAATAATTTGTAATCCTACCACATTATGGTGTATTTTATGCCAGCTTTCTCTCTCTCTCCCCCTACCCCCGTCTCTGTCTCTCTACATATATCATATGCAATGTACATATAAATGATTGGATTATACTAATTGTAACATATATATTATATAATCTATTTTTGTCATTAAAATTTTTCACAAACTTGTTTTTAAATGGTTGTGTGATATTTTCATTATATGGCTATTCCCTCCTTTTTGGCATTTTCCATAAAGCTGGATATCATTATTTCTAGGCTTTTTAAAATTATTTTACCAAGAATGTATATCATTATTCATAAATATTTGCTTGGATTCTTGATTTGTTAAGGATTGATTCCTACTAGTAGTAGAATTTGTAGTAAAGAGTTTGAAAATTGTAAGAGATCTTAATGGGCATAGGAAAATCGTTTCTAGAAAGGTTGCAGCAGGTTATTTTTCCACCAGTGGAATATGAGACTGTCTGTCTTATAATACTTCCATCTGCATTGAATAGAATGATTAAATACATTATCGATGATATTTTATCGTTTTCTCTACAGTCCAGAGACTCAAGGACAATAAACCCCTCATATGTTTGGGAACTGATTTTCAGTTGGCAAAGGTGGCTGTCTCCTGCTAACGTGGGTATAAATGTTTTATTTTAAGGAACCACAGGCATCCCCAGATCATACTATGTAACAAGCCAATTGCATTTAGTACAGGGTGGGCTACACTGTGATAACAAACTACCTCAAAATCTCAGTTGCTTAATACAATAGAATCGTATTTCTTGCTCCAGCTACTTACACTGCAGGTCAATGGTTGGTTCTTTTTCATTCATAGTTGCTCTAATCTTGAGAAGAAAATATAGTAAATCATGTATTTTCTCATTATTTTTTTTACCTGGAAGAGACACATTATTTGTACTCAGATCTCCTTGGCCAAAGTAAGCTATACTGAGTACAGACTGTCGGGAAGGACAATGCTACTGTGAGCCCAGGTACAGACCAGGGAATAGGCACTGAACAGCATACCTGAGTGTCTAGTAACTGGCATACCTGAGTGACCTTTAACCCTTAAGGAGGGGGCTGCTCCCATAGCTAACCTCCTGCAGTGACTCCTGGAAGTGTCCCTTGGCTCTCTCTTCCCTCTGAGCTTCTAAGACAGTGGTCAGCAAACTTGGGTTCATGGGCCAAATGTGCCTGTTGTCTGTTTTTTGTATGGTTTCAACATTTTTAAATAGTTGCAAAATGTGCAAGAAAAATAGTATTGTGTAACATGAAAATTTTATGAAAGTCAAATGTATGTGTATAAATAAAGTTTTATTGGAACACAGCTGTGCTTATTTATGTATTCTCTATGACTGCTTTTGTGCTACAGTTGCAAAGTTGAGGAGTTGCAACAGAAACTTTTACTCTCTGGCCTTTTACAGAAAATGTTTGCCAATCGCCGGCACTAGGCGTGGACCTGAGAAAAAGCATGGTCATTTCAGTATGGCTGCCTGGGAAACAATGATTTGCTAGATGTTTCAGACTCAACTCATTGGATTGCAGACAAAAGAAGTTTGAAATCTCATGATTGGTGTGCACAGTTACTGTGGTTATCATAGCTGTGCCATGAGAGAAGCAGGAGGAGAGTTGAGACCCGACAGCCAAATTGGACTGTGATTAGAGAGGAAAGCCAGTTATCGGGAGCTCACCTGAATTAGATGTTGCCGTTGAAAGCCAAACCAGATGAGTTTCACACCAGGACCTTCCACCTCCTTGAGGATTTGTTTGATAAACCTACTCAATGTTTTGGAGTCAACCTGGATACAAACATAAGTCCTCCTTGCCTCCTGTTAAAAATAAATAAATAAAAAGGAAAGGAAGGAAAGATTGGCTCCCCAAATGGAGGAAAACTGAAGTTTGCCTTAACTTTCCTAGCTTGTTCCTCTTAGAAGTCTGTGCACTTTCAACTGTGATTTTTAAAAATCTTTTGGACTTCTTTTCAGAGGTTTCATTAGCATTTAAATAGAAGTGGCTTTCTGGGTGATTTACCAGCTGCGCTGTGTGAGGTTTTCAGAGTATATGCTCCATCCGTTGTCAACACAGTCCTTGTGTTAAAACTGGGATTTCTAAAGTAACTAACATGTTGATCCCGTGACAGAATGCCATTTCTCTTCCTGTAGTGGCTAATAATAATGCACCAGTTAGCAATGTCAGGAATGAGATGGGAGACGTATCGCATACATATTCCAACTGAGGTCAAAATCTATTCTTCTTAAATGTCAAAAAATGACATTCCTAATACCTATGTATATAGATTCCATTTATTTGTGCACTTAAATTAACTCCTTCCTAATCCAGCTTCCACAGCTGCCAAAGACTTCCTCTGAAAGGCATTTTCTTCTAAACTAGTCATAATTCACATCCACCTCTCTTGTGGCTCTGTGCTGTGTAAAGGGTAAAGGGGAATGGTTTTATCTAGTTTCCAAACGTAAGCTGTTCTGTGGCTTCGAAACAGATGCCTCTGGGAGCTCTTTTCCCTCTTCTCTCCTGAGCTAGTTCCATGTTGCATTCTCTTTCTTTTGCACTTGGTCAATTTTCTTATAAGACTCTAGCTGTTGAGTATGCTGTCTTTCAGAAGGATATTATTATTATTATTAAAATATTGTTTGTGTGCAAAATATTGATATAATGCCAACAGACTTCTAATTACACGATATATATTTCCATAGCTCATTAAAAACTAAGTTGATGTGATTTCCAATCTAAGTAAGGACACATGATGTGATAAGTGTACTCTTGAGGACAGGGGGGCAGAACTGTTGAAATCTAGGTCAACCAGGAAAATCTAGGACATAGCGTTGCCCTGCCCATTTAGTACTCTGACTATATAGAACACTGGAGATGATTTGGAGCTAAAATAGAAAATGATATTGTGAGAGGAACCCTGTTGAGCATTCTCACATACATTATCTCAGTCCTCCTCTGAGACAGGGAGAGCAAGTGTTATTACCCACATTTCATCTATAAGAAAATTAAACTCAGAAAGACGAGTGACTTGCCTAAGGAAGTCATCACTGGGTGGAGATCCGGTCTAGTTCTCTTTGCCCATGGTTAATTATGCTCTTTTGTGATGCTGCCTCCCCAACACTGATGGGATAGGTACGGACCCCAGGCCATCCTTTAAAGTTTGTAGAGGGAGTTTGTGTTTTGGGGTGTTTTTTGGTTTGTTTGTTTGTTTTTAGAAAGAAATCCTTAACTCAGATTAAGGCTTGAATCTTTTGATCACATATTTATTGCACATCTGTACTGTACACTTGCCAAACTCGGGACTAACTCTTATCTCTAGCTTTGACCCCATTCTTATTTATTCTAAAATAAGGTATTTCCAGACATCATGAGACCTAAAAATCAGTCAAGTCATTATTATATTGCCCCTTTATTTTGTCTCAAAACTTTATTACATAATATTCACATGTCACCACATAGTTTTCAGTCCTTTATGAAATTTTTACCTTTTTCATATGTCTAACAGACCTAGATATCCCAAGCTACAGGTGGGGTATCCAGAGAAACGGACATCTGATTCCAAGGAGAGAGGTGTTCTGGATCTTTTTATAATCTTTCTTGGGGTAGCACTGATTGGCAGCAAAGCTATCTGAGTGTAAGTCTATACTTTATTGGAAGTGGGTTCATAGTTAAGTCTCTCTCTGTTCTTTATCAGCAAGGTAAACAGGAAGTCGAGGAAACTTTTAGTAAAAGATTTATTCTTGTAACTGGAAAGAATTACATGTTCCCTATATTATAATAAAGTAAAATAAATATGTCTGAGAACTGTGCTTCAGATCTTGAATTGCCTTATGTTAGAATAACATTTAACATCAATGTTTTATAATTTCTATGGTTGTTTTTTTTTTTCAAGAAAAAAGTTCAATTTATAATGAATATTCATATGGAGAATTTGACCAAAGATTTTCTAAAACAACTTTATAAATGATTGCTTGGTGGTGGTGGTGGTAAGTAACCAAGTTCAAAAAGAATATAAACATCATGTTGGTCAATTTTAGAAAGAAATAGTTTTTTTCCTCAACAAATAATTCTCTTTTTGTTCAGTACTAAGAGACAGAATTATGTCAATCCAACAAATACATATTTAATTTCTGAGGTTCACAGCATTTCTTTTCTATCTATGTCGCCCAAGAAAAGTTGAGATATAATGCCAAAGCATACATAAGAATAAACTCAAAATGGACAAAAGACTTACATGTAAATTTGAAACCATAAAAATCCTAGAAGAAAACATAGGCGGCAAAATCTCAGACATCTTGCATAGAAGAATGTTCACCAATATATCACCTAGGGCAAGAAAAACAACGGGAAAAATAAACAAATGAGACTATATCAAACTAAACAGCTTCTGCACAGCAAAAGAAACCAGCATGGAAATGAAAAGGGATCCCACTGTATGGGATAACATATTTGCCAATGATACTTCTGATAAGGGCTTAATTTCTAAAATATATAAAGAACTCACTCATACAACTCAACACCAAGAAGACAATCCAATTAAAAAATGGGAAAAGGATAAGAATAGATACTTCTCCAAAGAGGACATACAAAGGGCCAACAGACATATGAAAAAAAAATGTTCAATGTCACTAATCATCTGAGAGATGCAAATTAAAATGACAGTGAGGTATCACCTCGTACCTGCCCAAATGGCTACCATCAATAAATCCACAAACAACAAGTGCTGGCAAGGATGTGGGGAAAAAGGAAAGGAACCCTAGTATACTGCTGGTAGGAAGACAGACTGATGCAGTTACTATGGCTTACAGTATGGTGTTTCCTCAAAAAATTAAAAATGGAACTTCCATTTGACCTAGTGATCCCACTTCTAGGAATATATCCTAAGAATCCCAAAACACCAATAAGAAAGAATGTATGCACTCCTATGTATGTAGCAGTGTTATTTACAATCCTATCTAATAAAAGGGTAATTTGCAAATTAACCATCACTCCATCACAAAGATGGCGGCGCCCATAGCCACAAGATGGTGGCGACCAGTCCTCTCAGCCCGGCAGAAGTCCCCCAGTCCCGGTGGGAGGGGGGGAGGTGTGTGGCCGCTGAGAGCGGGCAGCATGAGCGGCCTGGCAGAATGCTTGCTTAGCCACTGTGGTGACAAGGCAAGCGTTCCGCGCCCAGCTGCGGATGGGCCTCTGGGCTGCGGAGAGCCTCTGGGCCAGGGGTCCTCAAACTTTTTAAACAGGGGGCCAGTTCACTGTCCCTCAGACCATTGGAGGGCCGGACTATAGTTTTAAAAAAACTATGAACAAATTCCTATGCACACTGCACATATCTTATTTTGAAGTAAAAAAACAAAACGGCAAAAACACCTGCATGTGGCCTGCGGGCCGTAGTTTGAGGACGCCTGCTCTGAGCAGTGGGTGCAGAGCGGCCAGGCCCCGCAGAGAGCTATTGGTGCACAGATTCATGTGCAGGGCTACTAGTAGCTAATATGTGGAAACAGCCCAAGTGCCCATCAGTAGATGAGTATAAAAAAGCTCTAGTACATTCACACAATGGTATCCTATGCAGCTGTAGAAAGAAAGGCTCTCTTACCATTTGAGATAGCAGTAAGGGACCTGGAGATTATTATGCTAAGCAAAATAAGCCAGTCAGAGAAAGACAAATATCATGTGATCTCACTTATATGTGAAATCTAATGGATTTCAAAATAAACTGACAAATAAAATAGAACCAGAGGCATGGAAGAATGGAACAGACTGATGAATTTCAGAGGGAAAGAGGTGTGTGGGAAGAGATTAACCAAAGAACTTATATGTATATATGCATTGTCCATGGACACATACAATAGGTGGTGAAGGCCTGGGGTGGTGCAGAAACAGGGTGGAGGGGGGCATTGGGGGAAAATGGAGGACATCTGTAATACTGTCAACAATAAAGATAAAAAAGGAAAAGGCAATATAAAGTAACAATAACCATTTATAAAAAATAATTTTCTTTCAAAGTTATTATTTAGTGGATGCCATAGCTCAAAAGAAGAGCCAGGGCTGGGATGGGGGAGTAGGCCCTCATGACCTGTGAGTCCAAGACTCTCCCGATCCCTGCCCAAGTCTCCCAGTCTTATCAACTTTGCTTTACTATGAAAGCCTCAGCTCCTCAGTGAGACATTTATACCTTCTATCTTACAGATACATTCTAGATTCTCAAGGAGAGGGTAATGAGAATGGAAGGGTCTTTCAGGTGAAGAGAATAATATGAGCAGAGGCCTGGAGACTGGAATGAAAGGTAGAGAGAGAAACTGGACTGCAATGTTTATGACGGACCCAGATCTTGGGTCTTAAACTCCCGTCCTTAGGGGATTGTATTTTATAAGTAAGATGACACCATTTTAGTGTCCTTTCAAGGAGAGTGAGACTAAAGACAGCGGAGTCAATTGTGAGCGGTGCTGACGTTGGGGATGCGAGCCTGAACCAGGGGGATCTCAGCGTAAAGGACATTGAGAAGTTCACTTGGTAACAGTTGCCCACTCTGTCGTCGTCCTCTAGCTGTGGGGATGACAAACTCAAATCAAGAGTGCTCTTGCCTACTAGCAGCTTGCCATCTCTCCAAACTTGGAAATGAAGATACGTAATGGGGGCAAGGTGTTGATCATGTTAATGACAGACTGTCTTTCAAAAGGCTCCACAGAGTGGTAATTCTGTAGATTCAGGACTATTTGTGAGCATGTTGGGAGGATCCAAGTCTTAAGGGTGGATTTATACAAACCCAAAACTCAGACCAGCAGAGAGCTTACTTTCTACATTTTTCCCATCCTCAACTTTCAATTTATACCTTTGGAGAAATTATATTGTATTCAGAATGTTCCTTAGAGCATAGAATATGAATGAGTTATAGGAATCAGATACCATTAAATTCATTCAATTATCACCTAAAATTAAAATTACCATCCAAGAGAGCTGGAGGCAAGTCTCCCCTCAAAGAGACAACTTGCCAATTGAACCAGATACCAGGTGTCTGAGTCTCAGACTTCCCTTTCTCTCAATTGCATTTGGATGGGCCCCACCAATGTTTGTCTTCCAGACTCTCTGTACTTCTGATGCCAATGATCCCTTCCCCCCAACTTCAGATTCTTTCTTTTGTAAATTAATAATGGCAAGATCCAGTTATCAGCATCATATTTCTAGGAATTGATCTTTCAGGAAATAATAGTAACACAAATCAGTAAAAATATACATACAAGGATGTTAACTGCAGCCTTGTTTTTAATACAAAAACAAATATGGCAATGACTTACTTGTTTATCCATTGTGGGATTGATTAAATAAAAGATGGTATCTTTATTTATAGGCATATTATGCAACCATTAGAAAGAATGCATAGGACAATATGTACTGGCTTGACAAGATATAATAAAATGCTATTATAAAAACAAGTTGTATATCAATAGTTATAGCAGGATTTCATATGCACACACACACATGCATGCAAACACGCAGTGAGGTCATGGGTGCAATTTACTTTGTGTGTTGTTTTTTTTTCTTAAGGACCTCTTTCTTCTTCTCTTGTTCAACAGCCCCTGAAAACATTACAATATTAAGGAAATCACTATGTCCTAGGATCAATTACCATTCACTATAGAACTTGATAAATGCTATAAAAGAAGTATAAATTGATATGGGCTCCTAGGTAACTGAGAAATTACTTCCAGTTGCATAAGGGTAGGAGTCTGGAGACAGGGAAGAGATAGGAAAATTTTATATCTCCTCAAACTACAGAGACCTTAAGCTTTCCTTTTGCAAGCAAGCAGTCCACCTTTAAATTGTCTGTAACACTGTTCCCCTATGTCATCGGAATGGTTGTAATTCCAGTATCTGAGGCACACACACTCCATCTCCCTGGCCGCCTCTGGAGTTGGAACCTGCCACAGTCCTTTCACATGAGACTCTGAATTCCAATATTTGGTTCACAAAATATGTTCACTCTACCCATAAATCCAGGCATAGCACTTTGCATGTAACAGTTACTTGATAAATAGTTGCTGCTTTGTGGATTATCAGCCCCACTGAAGAAAAATAATGCTACCTGATGATGATCTTTGAATTCAAGTCTTTCTTTAGAAGGACAAATAATTGCTTGCCGCCTCCTCAAGCCCTCCAATCAGCAATAGAAAACTACCAGATGAGATGAACTGCCACTGAAGGCTCCCTTTCTTACCAATACTACCAAACAGCATTTACAGAGGTGTTTCATGAACGAATGTAAAATACCACACTGAATAAGGCAAAACCCTTCCTATGAGGATAATCAGCAAGTTAAACCCAAGCATGCATGATTGAATAACCTCGGTGGGTCATCCTTGAACCATGTTACAAACAAACGGGACCAGGAGTGTGGTCCTCTCACACTTGCTGGGAGACGGCTGCACCCACCACCTCCCACCATCCATCTCGTCCTCCCCTGATTTGTATGTGTTTTGTTAAACAGAGAATCTTGCCATGCTTTTCAGAAAGCTGACAAGAAGCAAACGGAAAATTAAAAATGGGCGCCGAGAGCTTCACGGGAGTCTAAATAAACAGCCCGACAGGAAAGACGTGTGGCAGGCTTAGGTTTCAGGCTAGTGGTCAGAGAGAGTTAACAGGCATCCGTATAACAGAAGGCTGTGTTTGTTTTCCCTGTCTCTGCGCTAGCAAATTTATTGGGTTATCTGTCTTATTTTGACACTTGGGTGTTTAAGGTTTCTGTTCTAGGTGTCTAAAGACATAAAAAAAATTATTGTACAGTTTACATTCCTGGCAGAGGCTTTGACATGTGCTAGCTGAAAATCTCCTACCTGCCAGTAATTTCAGAGAAAAACACCTTGCAGAATTGGGTTTCCATAGGGGGTCCAAGAATCCTCTGCAAAAAGCACCAAGAACAAAGGGTTTCTTATTTTATTTCTGACCATATCATCCTCTAGTCTAGTGAAGTGCTGCCACGAAGCCATTTCCTTCTCACTGTCCTGTTTCTATTTACCGTGTAACATATCAGGAGCATTATCAGTGTCTTGTAGAGGGAAGGACTGTTTCCGTCCGTGGAACTTGCACTCGACATAGATCAAGATATGTCGAGTTTGATTTGCTTTTGAGGTCAGGAATGCACAGTAGTGTTGAGTGAATACTGGGTGTTATGATAATGCGCCATCAAAATATTATAGTCATATGTGTGGAAATATTGACATTTTGATGACTGATGTACTAAGCCACCCACAAGCAACGTTGACATATTTCTTATTTTCAGAATTCAAATTCTGAAATAATTTTATTCCTAAGTGCCTTGTTTCTCACAGTTATTGAGGCTGCAGTAACTAGCTATAGGGTGATAGGGAACTTCAAGTTCTCTGACATAAACCTATTTTCATTCAATCACTCATCCATTCATTTAATTGTCATTCAATGAATACTCCTGTATTTAATTGTTAGGGAATGGGAAACACACATGGTGGGAACTGTAAAACACATGTGCTGGGGGGTAGGGGAGCCTGGGGGAAGGTCAATTGAAAAAAAAAAAGGAAACATATGTACTACTATTTGTAATACTTTAAACAATAAAAAATTAAATTAAATTTTTAAAAAACAGTCGCTAGTGGAAGCTTATAGTTTCTTCTCTCATCAGCTTCTGCAGGAGACAACCTGCCTGGTATAGTCTAGTTAAAATTTCTTAATATCAGGTGATCAGCACTAAGGCAAGGAAGAACAAAAACAAAAACAGTTTACAGTTTACAATTTGTTTTTCCCTAAGGCAAATAACTTTGCAGCAGTTCAGGCAATCTGGGCACATTATTGTTTCTTTCTCTGTTCAGTCTTCCTTTTTTTTATTTTTTTATTTTTTATTTTTTTTGGTTCTCCATGGCTTAGGACTGGGACTTGGCAGCTGGTAGTCACAGTCCCAGTTCCTCATAAGGCTTTTAGTAAAGATTTTTATCGCCCTAGCTAGGTGGCTCAGTTGGGTGGAGCATCATCCTGGCCACTAAAAGGTTGTGGATTTGATTCCCAGTCAGGGCACATGCCTAGGTTGCAGATTCCATCCCTGGCTGAGGCACATACTGAAAGCAATTGATCGATGTTTCTCTTTCTCTCTCTCTCTCTCTCTCTCTCTCTCTCTCTCTCTCTCTCTCTCTCCTCCTCCTCCTCCTCCTCCTCCTCCTCCTCCTCCTCCTCCTCCTCTACCTCTCCCTTCCTCTCTCTCTAAAAATAAACAGAAACATGTCTCCAATGAAGATTTAATAAAAGAAAGACTTTACACTCAGGCCACTGGACAATGGTTGTCTTTTCTTGGACTCCCTCCATTTTCATCACCTACATTTGTGTGTCACTCTCATCTCACTTTTTAAAAATATATTTTTATTGATTTCAGAGAGGAAGGGAGAGGGAGAGAGAGATAGAAACATCAATGATGAGAGAGAATCATTGATTGGCTGCCTCCTGCACGCCCCCCATTGGGGATCGAGCCCGCTACCCAGGCACGTGCCCTTGACCAGAATCGAACCCAGGACCCGTCAGTCCGAAGACTGACACTGCATCCGCTAAGCCAAACCGGCTAGGGCTCATCTCACTTTTTGTAAAGGCTTTCATTTTGTCCTAAGAGCAAAGATTTTTCGAATCAGCACACGTGCATTTGAATACAGACAATGCCACTTACTTGATGGGTGACTGAACTTCAGTTTATCATCAGTAAAAATGTCCACACTCTTGTCTGTTTTACAGGGTTGTGAAGTCCACATGTGAGCATGTACTTGAAGGTGCTGGCTCCTGGCTCTAGTAAGTGAAAAAAAGCCTGCTCCCCCTTCCTTCTTCAAGTCATATAGGATAAGGAAAAACGAGGCATTGAGAGGTAAAAAAAAAAAATCATGTCATAGAGACTACAGATTTCATTGCTTTCCTGATTATTTTAGACAACTGTGAAATAAATTAAATTTTTAAGCAAGAAAAATACATGCTTTTATGCTGGGGATGGAAAGCAACTTAGCAGTCCTGGTTATATTGAGCATATACTATGTCAAGGTCCTGGAACAGGTTCTTGGAGGGATATAAACAAATAGATAGCACAAAGCCTATAATACCTTAAAAACAACTTGAGATAAGATTTGTACAATAAAAAGTCAAATGGTAATAAAAAGCATTTTGTGGATATTACTAAGCAATAGGCAAATATTTATGGAATACGTTTTCTTTCCTGTAGTACTCCCCATAGAAGGGAATAGTAGACGAAGTTTTCTATGCTTATTTGATCATGGAATTATTTAATTTTGTCTTTATGGCAATATTCGGTGTAGAAAAATTTGGGTCATGGAAAGGGAATGCTAAAGTGGAGAATCAGAACTTTACCCTAAAGGCACTGACATTTCTAGAAAGGGAAGTTTCAGTAGTTAAGTAATGATTTAGGAAGGGTGGTTCACTGGTAGTATAGCAGGCCATTGGTGAGACTCAAGAGAAAAGTCTTTTTCAAGTAGAATGTCAAGATATAAACTAGATTATAGTTAATTAAGGAGATTGCTGGATGTGACAATAGAGTCAGCAGGTAGCAGAGTACTCTTAACGATCATTTTGGAAGTGAAAACATGAGATCTAGCCAAGATAGTTATAGCTCTTTAGAGGATTTTATTCAGGATAGGGAAGACAGGGCGTGTCAAGGGGAAACCACGAGAGGCGCCTGGGAGGACCTGGAGGAAGGGAGGACAGTTGTGGGATCAAGTCCTTGGCAAGGGTGAAGGGAATAAAGTAGAGAGCGTAGGTGGGGAAGAGCAGAGAAAAGAAAGGAATGCACCTGATTTCATAATGCAGTCTACTGCATGTACTGAGCTAGGTCCATCACATGCTGTATTCATTCTCAATTATAACAATAATTGAGAATATAGTTGTCCCCCCATTACTGCGGGGCATACGTTTCTTAGATCCTCACTAGATGCCTGAAACCATGGATAGTACCAAACCCTATTTATATTATGTTTTTCCTATACAAGCATACCTATGATAAAGTTTAATTTCTAAATTAGGCACATTAAGTGATTAACAACAATAACTAGTAATAAAATAGAACAATTATGTAGCTAGTAATAAAATAGAACATTAAGCCAAGTGAAATAAGTCAGAAAAAGCTAAGAACCATATGATTTCACTCATATGTGGGATATAAAATGGAAACTTAAGAACACAAACAGCAGTGTGGTGGTTGCCAGAGGGAAGGCGGGGGAGAAGGGGGCCCTAATATATGGTGACAGAAGATTTGACTTTGGGTGGTGGACACATGGTGCAATATACAGATCTTGTAACATAGAAACCCACACATGAAACCTATATGTTCATGTTGACTAATGCCACCCCAATCCTATATAATAAAAGGCTAATATGCAAAATGTCCGACCGTTCGTTCGACTGTTCGACCAGTCGCTATGATTTGCACTGAACACCAGGGGGCAGACACTCCAACCAGTGGTTAGCTTGTTGCTGGGGTCCGGCCGATCAGGACTGGGTAAGTTGGGCCAGACACGCCCTGGAGCCCTCCCATGGTCCCTCCCCGGCCCCGATTGTGCACCAGTGGGGTCCCTCAGCCTGGCCTGCATCCTCTTGCAACCTGGGGCCCCTCAGGGGATGTCAGAGAGTTGGTTTCGGCCCAATCCCCTCAGGCCAGGCTGAGGAACCCCACTGGTGCACGAATCAGTGCACAGGGCCTCTAGTCAATTTAATAATTTTTTTTAAAAAGGGATGAATGAGCAAAGGTTGCTTTATTATAGGTGACCTCAAATCCCAAGCTAATCCAGAAGGGAAGGTGCAGCCAGAAGCAATGAACTGCTGAGGCAGGAGTGGGTGAAGGAGCAGGAAAGGAGTTGCTCAGAATGGGGAAATGGGTGAAGGGGAAGGTTGTAGATGGAGAAGACAAACACCATGCCCTTGGAGGTGGAGCACTATCATGGGATGGCTCAGGCTAAGCTTGGTACAATGAGCAGCTCATATGGGAAGACATGCAAGGAGGTGCAGAGCAAAAGGTGAAAAATTCAAGGACAGGGTTTAAATGGCTAGTTAACTGAGTGCTGGAAAGAGGGGCTCATATTTTTCTCTTTTGCATGCCCCCGGGTACCCAATAGCTGTAAATACACTGGTCTGTATTTTCCATTGTGCCTTGGTCTTCATAAGGGAATGAAAAGGTCACCATTGGAAGATGCCAAACCTCACCCACATCCAGATGTATCCAGCTGTGCCCAGCTGTGAATTCACAATTGTAGCAGGCATCACAATCTACCATGTCACTCGATCAGCATGTTTCACCCCTGACGAGTGCTTTTCAAAACAGGCAGAGGCAGGCTTTGAAAGGAAAGTCTGTCACTCTCTTTGCCTACAGATGTGGGGTTGAGGGAGACGTAAAGCCAGGAACACCTGAGTCAGCCCCAGTAGCTGGACATGTAGCAGTTTAACAGCAAATAAAGGCTGTCCAATGACTGGCGAATCAAATTAAATTCTGAACAAACCACCCTCCAGCCCCATCCCAGTCAGTTTTAGAATCAATGCAGGTGATTTATGGCTCCTTAGGGTTGTATTCTCTTTTCAATGTGCTGGGATTTACACACGTAGCTACCATTTACTACTAATGAGCAGCACGCATCAGTCCCCGGACACCTGGCAGGGAACGCATCACTTCGTCTCCTTCAGCAGTGTGGGCTCTTTCCACACAAAAGGGGTCAGGAGCCCGGTCAGCTGGGTGGATGCTGTTACCACAAAGTGCTGATATTTTCCAGCCTTTTTCTCCCAGGACAATCTGTGCTTTGTAATTTCATGGTTCTCTGGTGTGTGAGAACCCTCTGGGACAGTCTGGTTCTGCAGTCTCAGCTGATTCAGACAGGAGCTGGGTGGAGGCAGAGGAGAGCTTTCGGTTTTCTTTGTTACCATCCGATGAAAGGGGGCCTTGGGTCTGTATTTTTATGGGGACAAAATAATATATCAGCGCTCAACACGGAGCCTGTGATCTAGCAAGAGCCCCATTGATACCTGTGGAATCAACAGCAGCTGGAAGCACACAGAGTGTGCATCTCTGGAAACATGTTTGGGAATTCTCTGATGGGTATCTTCTAGCTGAGTGAGAAGGCCATTTGGACGGAAAAGATCCTGGAAGAGCTAATGTTTTGTGAATGCTTGGCATTATGCCAGGCCCTAACACCTTAATTTTATTCACTGCTCACAATGATCTTTTTAGGTAAATGTCATTGTCATCCTCATTTACAGATGAGGAAACTGAGGCACACAGGGATTGATGTGACTTGCCTGAGGTCACACAGCTAGTAAGAGGTGCGCTGGGATTTTCACAGTCTGCCTCCAAGGCCCTACATCTAATCACGATGGCAGAGGGCATTCTCTCAGGCCTCTTCCATTTGGGTAGCAGTTTTTATACCCAATGCAGTTAGCTAAAAGACTAGCTGTACCCTGAAATGACAAGAAAAACAAAGACATATTTGCAGTCTCTGAGTCCTCAGCTTTCAGAGCAATTAGCAATATACACGTGGATTCATTTACATAGTTGGTTTCAGACCAACAAGAGTGGAGGGTGACCGTCAGGCAGGGAGAAGTGGGGGTGAGAACAGATTTCTTTGCTGTTCTTGAGGCAGATTTTATTTATTTATTTATTTTTTAGATAAAAGTTGACATAAAGGAGGGGGGGAAAAGGCTGAATTTGCATCATTGGTGAGGCCTTCGCCTGGGAGCTAAGTGACTTCTCTGAGGTTAGAACTTGAGCACATCCATTGCGGAGAATTCTTCTTGCTGAGACAGTCATGTCCCTCATGTCTGCATAGGGTGAGTTTAACATCCCGGGCAGTAGAATCATGAGAACACTGGAAAAGGAATGTTCTCAATGGAACTTTATTTCCCTGGGAAAATATATCCCCTACACCAGGAAAGAGCTTTAGGATCTTTCCATTAATTCCTGTGATGGGGGGTTTACCTTGCTCCTGAAAAATGTGTTCAATGGGATCCAATTAATATTGTTCACATCCTTGAGTTGTCCTTCTTCCCCTCAAAGAGACTTTAACTTACACACAAAACTGCCGTGGAGTAGCCACTGAAATTGATCTCAGAACAAAGTCTACAAACAAAAGAATAGGAAACTTTCCCCCCCTTCCCCCACCCCTGTCCCCTGAGGCATGTTACCATTAGCTTCCTCTCTCCCAAGTGCCAAGAGTCCTTCCTTTACCTCCATAACTTGTTTCCTATGCCCATTTCTCCTAGGAATGACTTCTACCTCTGTGATTTACCAAATGCATGTTTTCTTACCAAAACAAAAATAGGCAAAATGTTTGGAATCTGTTTTCCAACCCAACCTAATTTCAGAATCCAGATTCCATAAGGAAAAGAAAGCTGCCTGTTTGAAAATTTGATTTTAAAATAGTTTCTAGATAAAAGGAATTGATAAGCTCCAGTACCTCCTGGGAAAACAAGTGGCTATTAAAAAATCTTGAACATCATTGTACAGATTTTTATGAATGAGCAACATATGGATTAAATTACCCATATTTGAAAAAAAGAAATCAAAAGACAAAGCACGCTCGGCAGTTTTATTGAGCCTGAATTACTTGGAAAACTGTTCCATGATACCTTAGAAATCCCAAACGGAGCTTAGCTTATCAACCATCTTTGAAAAATGAAATTTAGTCATTCACATAAAAAGGCCTGTCTCCATGAGACAGTATAGAGGTTAAGATAAAAAAAAAAAAATTCGTTGCTTTTCCTGTTTTGAGGGATTCCACAGATGAGTGGACCTGAGACAGTCATGATCATACATTTAACTTCCGGGAACTCTCTGAGCTGGAGCTGGTGGAGCAACGTGGATTCTCAGGTCCCCTGTCTGGTTCAGTCTCCCTCTTTTCCCTTCCTCATGGTACTGCTTTTGGCAGATGGGCTCACAACTTGGCTGTTCACTCTGTCCTAATTTTGAAACTCAATCATTGTCAATGCTCAATGAGACTCATTTTCTGAAAAAAAAAAAAGTCTGTGATCAATTTACTGTATATATTATGATTCCTGTGGCTATCTTTCTTTTCATAAATGAAGCTATGGGGAAACTTATTTAACTCTGTTTTAAAATTGTGCTGCAATTTAAAAATAGTCAGCTCTAAAAATAGTCTAAGCATGTATTGAGCAGTGAATATGAGAATGAGTGAAGGTCCCCAGGGAAATAAAAAGGTCCCGGATTGATGTTTATTCAGTGTAGAAAAGGAATGGAAGTGGTGAGTTCCTGGCTGGGGAGCCAAGGGGTCTTTACTCCCAAATTGAGTACATGGTACTTACACACCGAAAAACAAATATAGACAAGATTATCCTGGCACTTTGCACAAATATTACAAAGGTTTGGACACCAAAGGTGTCCCCTGAGATTTATAAATCCTTGGGCCCTCTTTATCAGCAAGTGACAATGGCAGGACTTGACCCAGGTCTTCTGGTTCCAAGTCCAGTGATCTCTCCGCTGGAACAATTCCTTAGGCCTGTAAAAATCATAGGCTCCTGGACTGGCACTAAAGATGGAATAGGAATTTACAAAGTGGAGACCCATCACATATTTAAGGTTTTTTCCAACTATGCAAATGCTCTTTTAAGTAATTAACATGAAAATGACAACTTTTATTTTGCATGTGTGTCATTTATGATAGACTTTAACTATTGCAGCACTGTGCACTTATACACATACAATACGAACAGAGTTGTCAACACAAAACACTCATGTTATTCTTTGTGGATGGCCTACGGATGTTCCAGAGTATTTTTGACCATATGAGGTGCCTCGTATCTAAGTAAGCCTCAGAAACAAACCCTGTATGAGATCTGGGCCAGAGAGCATTATTTCAGTTTTCAGAAAGCTGATATGATACTCTTTTCACCAGTCATCCTCAATTTGCCCATCCCCACTTCTTGCCTTTAATGCAACTGGAAAGTCCGTGAGAGGAGGTGAAAAGGCACTAAGGGAAAAGATGTGCAGCCACACTTTGAATAAAGGTTCAGTGCTGTTGGCTCCTCCAATGAAGTTTATCTTCTGCCAGACTAACGTGGCCAAGAAAATGAATGCCTCAGGTGACGCTCTGTCTCCCTGCCCTTCTGAATCATTGCCGTTGCTCTGTACTCTTTAGAGAGAGGCCACAATCAAGGAGCAGAGTGGTGAATACGTTGGGCACTTCCAGACTTAAGGCTCCCTTTCTTCTCTTGTGAGAAAATTGGTTTAAATTCACGTAAAGAACAATCCAGAGAACATAATGTACATGTTAAGTGCAGAACGATTGTTTCTGGCTGTCCACAATCACTCATGCAGTTTCTTTGCCTTTGCATTGCCTTTCTTTCCATTTGGCCTGACTCCTCTGCTTTTGTATCCAGCTACTGTCATCATCCTTCATGATGAAGTTTCGGCACTTCTTCCTTCAGGAAGCCTTCTCTACCGACCAGTCTGGTTTAGATTCCTCTCCTCCAGGCCCCTACAGCAGCACCAGCCATAACTCCATGATAGAATTTACATGTTCTGTAATAATAGATTTATTTGTCAGCAATACCAGATCCCCTGGGGACAAGAATCACATCATTTCATTCTGAACGCTCAATCTCCAGCCCAGTATCTAGCCCTTAGTAGATCTTCAATGACTGTTTATTGAGCGCTAATAAATGAGTGGCTAATGGAGTGGTGCTGAATACCCAACCCCAATTATGCATGGAAACCAGGAAGTGTTGCTCTTTCCTCATTATATCTAAAAACTAGAGGCCCAGTGCATGAAAATTTATGCACTGGAAGGGGGGGGGTCCTTCAGCCCAGCCTGCCCCCTCTCATAGTTTAGGAGCCCTCAGGGGTGGGAGGCGACCTGGCGATGAGGGAAAAGCGACACCCCCATAACACCTCTGCTGCTGCCACTGCCGGCAGTGCAAGCCTCAGCTAGCCCTGTTTACCTGAGCCTCGGGCGGCCCTGGGGGCTGGGCAGCCGCCATCCAAGGCTTGCCTGCACCTCAGACCTGCCCTGGACAGCTGGGGGGCTGAGGGCAGGTCTGGTCGCACCGTGCACCTGCCCCCCCCGCCCCCCCCCCCCCCCCCCCCGTTGGGCTGAAAGGACTGTGGGACTCTGGTGGGGCTGAGGGGACTGGGCACCACCATCTTATGGCTATGGGCACCACCATCTTTGTGCAGTCAATTTGCATATTACCTCTTTATTAGATAGGATGTGCCTTGCCTTTGGAAAAAGAAAAACAATTGCAGTTCCCAATGCAATGAAATATATTAATATAATTCTGAATCTGGAGCTCAAAGTTTCATCCACACAAAAAATTGTAGGGAATTTAAAAATATAAAACAATCCAATAATCATATCACCTTAGCAAAATTAATTTAAGCACCTATTTTTTTTAGTCTTGTTTGCATGTTTACAGACTTCTATGTGGTTGTAACTCCTCTATAGTTATCACTTAAGGGGAGACATAATCCTTTATTAAGCCTCTTCCATGTCCCAGTGTCCCAGGCACAGGGATAAACTCTACTGATGTTATCTGTTAATACCTACAATGACCCCTGTGCTAGAATCGTTATGTTCATATTACAGCAGGTAGAGTGGCCCAGGGGGAGCTGAGTAACAGCGTACTATGTGGTAGAAATAGGATTTGAGCTGACATCAGGATGACTAAAGCTATTACAAATTAAAATTATAAATTAAGTTGAAATTAATTAAAAATAAAATAAAATAAATATTCCATTTGGTCAAATTTCTGAGAATAGATTTATTGGGTTGAGTGAAATTTACATGCTTTTTAATAGTTGTTGCCAAATTAATTTCCAAAAGGACTGGGGGAATCATTTCACAGGCTTGCCCACCAGGCTGCAAATTTCTCAAAGGAAGAGTTTGTGTCTTCCCTCCCTGAACTCAGCCTAGCACAGTGCTGAGCCCGTGGCCACTTCTTCACAGATGTCTGCTGAACGACTTGTTGAATAAATGGACACTGCCACCGGCATTAGAAATTTTCTTTGAAACCCACATAATGTGGTGCCCGAGACGTATATAAACCTACAAAGGGCAGATAGATTTCTTGTCCCTGAATATAAGGAAGGAGATGATGGCCCTTGTACAACAGATTGCTCTGTCGGAAAAGCACCTGATATCTACTTTTGCAAGCAACTAAAAGTATTCTTCTCCATTTCTGCTTCTAAGAATTTAGTGAGTCACTTTCCAAAGTATGTGATTTGAATTAATTCCAGGCTGCCTCGTGGCCCAGACTCAGCCTGTTGGTACAGTTAGACACATAGTCCGGCAAGCAAATGGCATCAGGATGTAGTTCGGGGCTTTCTTTGAAATGTTCAAAGGAAGTTTAAGGGAATATAATAACACTTGAAAATTGTCTTCCTTCTTTTATTTTCTTGCATCTCAGCCATTCTCATCTCTATCAATCTCTAAATCCCCATTTTCAGAACGATATGCAAAATGTTACTGCAATGTTTAACCCGAGCCTCTACTTGTTTCCTTCCTGGGAGTCCAATGGCTTCATGCTCCAGGAAGGAGCCATGGGGCCATCAGCCTGTGGTTCCCTGGCCTCCACGACCCCAGGCCTTTCCTCCTCTCTTGCTTACCCTTAGAAGTCTATTTCTTTTTCTGCTTATTTTTTCACTCTTCTTCTTCTTTTTTTTTTTAAGGAAAATTCTCCTAGAGAAGTTTTGCTTTCAAATTTTTTTCATCCTATATAATTCTTTGTACGTTAAGTTATAGGTAGTACAGAATCAATTTATTTTCCTGAAGCATTGATTCTCAAATTAGACTAAAAGTTTCCTGCGGCCTCACCAAGCTTTGCCAATTTTCCTACAGGAAGTTTTCTTGAATGTCCTTCATGCTCTCCATTCCCACAATTCAAACTCTATGCCATCGTTTTCTTGAAAGCTATGATAAGTATCTGTCCATCCTTGGGTCTGTCCCCTAAGGTCTGGCCTCTTATTTTCTGTTCCTGTTTTCTTTCATTGCTATCCCTGTCTCTTCACTTCAGACGCCTCCAGGTTTCCCCTCTGTCAGCACAGGGAAGATTAAAGTAGAATTTACCTTATTAGATTAAACTGAACTTCACATACTCCTCATAAGTATTTGTCTTTAAAACTTTCTCTGACACACTTGTAAAAATTAAATCTCTTAAATGTATTTCCGGTTGGCTGAGGTTACTGCTCAGTGATCTGTACCATTTGCCCAAGTTACCAAGTTACTTACCCTGATTCAAGTTCAGTTTTACTTGTCTGACCTTTAGAGTGACGTTATAACTTAGTGATGTTATAGACATAATGAAGTAACTTCAATCTATAGTTATTATATTGGCTTGAGGGGAAAAATTAAAATAATTGTCAGAATATATTGTGTTGTTATTTTAGGCATTTGAAATATGAAGAAAGTTTGACAGCTTAGAGAAACTGGTATATTAGCTTTATGGTTTTAATTATTTCTAGAATTGTAGTTTTTAACTTGGAAAAGAATATGATTAGTTTTCTAAACTGTGTTGCATATTTAAGAAAACTGATTTTTAAACATTTACAATTTCTTTTAGAAGATCTACAGAAGTTTATCTTGTAGGGTTTGTAGTCTGCCCTCCCAGGTATTTGAGTTTGTGAGGGAACCAGCTGTACCAAATTTGAAAAGTGTATGAGTCAGAGTTCAATCTGAGCAGCAGATCCAGTAGATGTGTCTGTGTACTTGTGTGTATGTGTGTGTGTGTTTACGCGCACATGATTGGTGATTTATCACAAGGAAATTGGCTTATGAAATTGTGGAGGTTGGCTAAGCAACTCTGATTGTGGAGGTTGGCTAAGCAACTCTGAAGTTTGTAAGGCAGGTTGTTGAAGGGAAAATCACAAGGAGGCTGACACGCCATAAATAAGGGCCAAAGCTTTGTCCACAGGAGGAATTTTTTTTAAAATATATTTTATTGATTTTTTACAGAGAGGAAGAGAGAGGGATAGAGAGTTAGAAACATCCATGAGAGAGAGACATCGATCAGCTGCCTCCTGCACAACCCCCACTGGGGACGTGCCCGCAACCAAGGTACATGCCCTTGACCGGAATCGAACCCGGGACCTTTTAGTCCGCAGGCCGACACTCTATCCACTGAGCCAAATCGGCTTCGGCTCCACAGGAGGAATTTCATTTTTTTTTTTTCTACCTGGAAAATCTCAGCCCTGTTTTTAAGACCTTGCAACTGATTAAGCTGGGCTCACCCAGGAAAATCTCCCTTAAGGTTAGCTGAATAAAGGGGCTAATAACCTCTGACAACCCCTTCTCCTGGGTGGACGTTTGGTTAGTTAACTGAGGACTGTAGCCAAGCCAAGTGGACACATCAAAAACCATCCCCAAATGGGTGAGATATTTTAATTAATTTGTAAATCGGTTGTACCCTTTAGTGGGATTTAATCTGTTAAATTTATAATTATGCTGAGTACAAAGTAAAAGTTATATTTTTATTTTGAGATAGAAATGCTAGTTTTATAAGTAGAATGATGCAGTTTACAAATTGAATGTAAAGACACAAGAAAAACCTAGGTATTAATACTTATGGCTGTAGCTGTGGTAATGAACCAAGTAGCTGCAGGTCGTCTTTTACGTGCACAGAGCTTTCCACATGTGTGCAGAGAGAACCCTCAGTTGAAGAAGACAGGCAGAGTAGAATTGGGTAGTTCACCAGCGTCCTCAGGCCTGACATAGAGAATGAGAATTACAGAAAATGGAATTCGAACTATTATGGAGTGAGATTTGAGACCTTTAAAAGATATTTGTATCAGTGCTTGATAATGATAGTGTTTAAAACACTTATAAATCTACAATCCATGTGGTCCAGTCCCAGAACTGCATCATGGTAAAAAATGTCCAATTATACCCAGCAATCAAAAGAAAATTCAAAATAACTTGAGGGTTTTACTTGCATTTCCTAATGCAATACTAGATCACAGTAACCCTTCTAAAAGAATTCCTCTTTTGTCTATTGTCTAACTCCCTCACACAGCACGTCTGCAGTTCCCTCTGCAAACTTCCCTCTAATTCTCAGCCCTAGTCTGTGTCCCAGCTTTTCTTTCCCCCTTTCTTCTTCTGCATGGTAAAGCCCCAAATAACTGTGCTACCCACGGAGGGCCCTCCTTGGAAGACTGTGGTGATCTAACAGCTTAGGAGTAGGCAGAAAGGAGAGGCTGTGAACATTCCTACACTAATTGGTTTGGCTCTTCCTTAGGATGGTGATAATTCAGTGTTAGGATCAGGGAAATTCAGCCACACTAATAGCAGTGTGGATACCGGAAAGCTTAAAGTGAGAAAAGAAAAGCTAAACTGTGTTCAGTTATATAAAAGTAACACCAATTACACTTAATTACATAAACTGTTTACCATTTATGCCTAATTACCCCAAAGTCATAATTATGCACTCCATTGGTGATGGATGGCAGATTAACCTGGCGGTAAATTCTATTGCGACACTAAACCTGTGTGTTCAGTCCGCTTCCATGACTGCTTCTACACCGGAGCCCACACACATGCTGTCTGGAGATCTGCTTATCACCTTAAGGGCTTTAGAGAGACCCTGGTCCAGGCTCCAGCTGCCACATCTCGGAGCTTTTGCAGTAGTCCAGTGTAGCTCTCCAGCTTTCAGCCTCCCCGCAAGCAATTGTAATAAGAATAATCAAAAGCCTCCAGTAGCTCCCAGCTTTCTCTCATCGCATGGAAACTCGCGAGTCTTGGTTTTTAGGCCTCTGGCTTCTTGTTAACCAAACTGTATTTTGCTTTAAACAGGGAATCAGTGTGCAGCATTTTCCTTTAAGACATCAGGCCTTTCCTAAGGAATCTGGAGCGTAAAGGAGTTTCGTTTGCCAAGGCGTATCTTGACAGGTGTCATTTTCCCTCCATTCAGATTATTTGTCGACTTTGGATTCCTATTCCACTTTCTCTGCCTCTGGTTCAGCTCTAAGCTAGTCCTCAAGGATGAACAGGTGGGTGGGGGGATAGAGGAGACCCAGAGTTGGGCAGTGAGTCTGGGGTTGACCACTGATACTGGGATAAATAAACTGCCCTCAAAGGTAGTCTGTGACCTTCGGGAATCCCCCCGCAGGGAAGAATGGCCAAGCCAAGAGGCCCTGCTCCCATGGTGTGTGCAGGGGCACAGAGTGCCTCCTTTATAGCAAGCCCTGCTTTGAACAGCAGTATCTCCCTTCATAAAAAGCAAGTGTCTGGACCAGTGTGCTTGTAACAGAGCCCATAATCTGGAAAACAGAAGGACTCTCAGCTATTGTTCTTCCTTGCATTTTTCTGTTGCTGTTCCTGGGTGCTCTCAGACCTCTGGCCCTCTGGCCCTGCAAGGACATCAGAACGGGGCCGGCATGACAAGGGGCTGGCAGGACAGCCCTGCCGGGGCCGGTACTGAGGCTGGGTTTAGCACATGATGTCCAAAAGGCAGGAGCATCCAAACTGGCACCAGGGGATGGGGTGGAGAGTTGTGGGTGCTTTTCCACCTCTGCTGCTCCCACACAGCTCGGAGCCACCACTGCCTCTCCTGCGGATTCCAGCTCAAGGGTTTCCTAACTGGCCTCCCTACCTCCACTCTGCGATCCACAAGGCATGCTCCACACAGCAACCTGCATGGTCTTTGTGAAGCACCCATCAGATTACGGTTTCCTTTGCCTAAAATCCTCCAATGGCTTCCCAATGAACCTACAGATCTTACAGGATCGATTCATGCCTGCATTTCCCACCTCCTGTGCTGCAGCCACTTGGGCCTTTTCCGAACAAGCCAAAGCCTTTCCTGTTTGAGGCTGTTGCACATGCTGTTCCCTCTCCCTGGAAGACTCTTCCAGCAGCTCCTTCCTGATTCAAGGTCTCAGCTCAAGGAGCTTCCCCTCGCTTCCTCTCAACCTCCACCAGGTCACTCTGGCTTACTTTCCTCAGAACACTGGGCACTTGTGAAATTATCTCTTTATTTATTTTCTGTCGGTCTCTTTTCTGTGATTTAAGTTCTTTGAGAGTAGATTTCCCAGTGTCTAATATAGAGGTTGCCACATAGCAGGAGTTTTGTAATTATTTAAAAAATCAATAACGTATTCCTGACAAACAATTATAACTATTCTTATTGTGGAGAGGGGCTACAGCGTTTGGACAGGTTCAAGCCTTGGACTAATGAGAGGGCACGATCCTCTCATGCAGGCGTCCTCAAACTACGGCCCGCGGGCCACATGCGGGTGTTTTTGCCGTTTTGTTTTTTTACTTCAAAATAAGATATGTGCAGTGTGCATAGGAATTTGTTCATAGTTTTTTTTAAACTATAGTCCGGCCCTCCAACGGTCTGAGGGACAGTGAACTGGCCCCCTGTTTAAAAAGTTTGAGGACCCCTGCTCTCATGGCATAGCCACATGCAAGTCCCAGCACAATTATAGCCAAAGGCTATAGTTGTAAGCTTGACCTTATGGTCTGAACCTGTGGTCCCACGTGGCTGAGTGATATGGGCTGCTGGAGGTGCAGCAAGTAAACAAAACTTGATCAGGTGCAGGTAATTGAGTGGGTTCGAAACCTGCGAGAACATTGTAAACATCTTGACCACGCCCTTACTTTGCCTTGGGGAATCTGGCTATAAAATAAAGACTCGGCTTGCAGGCCTTGGCACTGTCTCTCTAATCAGAGGGCAGCGTCCCACTTAGTCCCAGCTTTATTCTCTTGTCTGTCTTTTCTAATCCTTCACTGCCCCCCCCCCCCGCCCGCCCCCCTCCCCCCTCAGGTTCACCAGTGGCTGTGCTGGTGCGGCACACTTAGAATTACACACAGGAGAATTGAGTTGCCATAATGATGACAAAGGAATGTAGCTGAGGACTACGTTTTAGAATCAAAGGGAAAGATTCTTTTCTCAGCAGCTTCAGGTTGAAGAGCCTGGGAATTGCAGGCCCCCAAACCGGTGCTAGGAAATCTTAAATTTTTGTTCACTGTGCTAACATATACATTGCATAAAATCTATCCTTGGTGACACTTATCACACTCACAGTGTTGTGCAACCATCACCTCTACCTAGTGTCAGAACATGTTCAGCATCACCAAGGATACATGCCCCATGAAGCATTCACTTATTCCCTGTCCACCACCCACCCATAGCCATCACTAGTCCATGTTCCCTCTCTGGATTTGCCTATTGTGGATATTTCATATAGAAGGAATCCTAGGACATTCACCTTTTGAGACTGGCTTCTTTCGCTTTGCATAATATCTTCAAGGTTGATTCATGTTGTAGTATATATCAATACTCCATTCGTTTTTATGGCAGAATAATACTCAATTGTGTGGATATACCATATTTTGATTATCCAATCATTAGGTGGTAGACATTTTGGTTGTTTCCACCTTTTGTCTCTTGTGAATAGTGCTGTATTGATATTCTTTTTGTTGTTGTTAATCCTCACATGAGGATATTTTTTCCATTGCTTTTCAAAGAGAGTGGAAGGGAGGGAAAAAAGGAGAGGAAAAACAGCGAGACAGAGAGAGAAAAAAACAACAACACCAAAATGAGAGAGACCACATCGACTGGTTGCCTGCTGCATGCACCCTGACTAGGGGTGGGGAGCAAACCCACAACCCATGTATGTGGCCTTGACCACGAACCCACAACCCATGTATGTGGCCTTGACCAGGAATCGAACCCGTGACCCTTTGGTGTGCAGGCCAATGCTCTAACCCAGTGGTCGGCAAACTGTGGCTTGCGAGCCACATGCGGCTCTTTGGCCCCTTGAGTGTGGCTCTTCCACAAAATACCACGTGCGGGCGCGCATGTACAGTGCGATTAAAACTTCGTGGCCCATGTGCAGAAGTCGGTTTTCGGCTCTCAAAAGAAATTTCAATCGTTGTACTGTTGATATTTGGCTCTGTTGACTAATGAGTTTGCCGACCACTGCTCTAACCATTGAGGACACTGGCCAGGGCTATATTAATACTCTTGTACAAATGTTTGTTTGAACACCCTTTTTAAAAATTATATTTGTATTGATTTCAGAGAGGAAGGGAGAGGAGGGGAGAGACAAAAACATTAATGATGAGAGAGAACCATTGATCAGCTGCATCCTGCATACCCCACACTGTGGATCCAGCTCACAACCCGAGCATGTGCCCAGAATGGTAATCAAACTGTGACCTCCTGGTTCATAGGTCGATGCTCAACCACTGAGCCACTCTGGCCAGGCTAAACACCCATTTTTAATTCTTTTGGTTAAATATCAGGAGTGGAATTGCTCAGTCACCGAGTAATTCTATGCTTAACTAGTGATAGTTAATTTTATTTTCCAACTTGATTGATTTGCATTTCTTTAATGGCCAATGGTGTTGAACATCCTTCATGTGTGTTTTAGCCTTTTGTATGTCCATTTCTCTTATAAGAAATGTCTGCTCAAGTCTCTTGCCCATTAAAAATAATGATTTTTAGAGAGAGAGGAAGGGAGACAGAGAAAGAAACATTGATTGGCTGTTTCCTGCACATCTCCTACCAAGGCTCAAGCTGCAACCCAGGCATATGCCCCAACTGGGAATCGAGCCAGCAACCTTATGGTGCCGGGATGATGCCCAACCAACTGAGCCATACCGTAGGTCAGGGCTCATGTGCCTATTTTTAAAATTGGTTGTTTGCCTTTTTGTTGTTGAATTGTAAATGTTCTTTATATTTTAGATACTAGATCCTTATCAGATAGATGATTCACAAATATGTCCTTCCATCTGTGGAGAGTCTTCATTTTCTTGATAGTGTACTTTGATGCAAAAACATTTTTAATTTTGATGAAATTTATTTTATCTATTTTAATTTTGTTGTTCATGCTCTTGGTGTCATAACTAAGAATCTTTTGCCACTAAAGTCAAGAAGATTTATCCCTGTGCTTCCTTTCAAAGAGTTTGGTCCACTTATATCTTTAGTCCATTTTGAGGTAATTTTTGTATGTGGTGTGAGGTAAGGATTAAGCTTCATTCTTGCATATGGATACCCATTTCTTTCAGTATGATTTGTTGAAGAGACTATTCTTTTCCCATTGAGTAGTTTTTACACCTTTGTTGAAAATCAATTGACTACTGATGTACAGATTTATTTCAGGACTCAATTCCACAGAAAATCTAACATTTTTAAAAGAGGACACTACTGCCTGGCCAGTGTCGCTCAGTAGTTAAAGCTTCTGCTTGCACACCAAAGGGTCACAAGTTTGATTCCCAGTCAAAGGCATGTACCTGGTTAGAAAGGTCGAACCCCACCTTGGTTGGTGCAGGTGCAGGAGGCAACCAATCAATGTGTCTCTCTCACATTTATCTTTCTCTCTCTCTCTCTCTCCCCCTCCCTCATTCCATTCTACTTTCTCTAAAAATAAAAAAATAAAAATCAATGGAAAAAATCCTCAGGTGAGGATTAACAAAGAGAGAGAGAGAGAGAGAGAGAGAGAGAGAGAGAGAGAGAGACTTCTAACACATTTTGAGATCCTGTGGAAAGAGACCTTTGAAAATGTAGGCTATCCTTTGAATGTTGTTCTGATTAATTTGGTTTTAACATATCAGAGGAATGCAGCCCAACAGTGAAATTAATTATACTTACTGTAATTTAGGATCAAAATCTCCTGTTGAGCCCCGGCCAGGTAGCTCAGTGGGCTAGAGTGTGGTCCGGATATCTCCAGTCAGGGCACATACAAGAAGCAACCAATGAATGCATAAATAAATGGAACAACCAATTAATATCTCTTTCTCTCTCTCTCTCTCTCTCTCTCTCTCTCTCTCTCTCTCTCTAGCTTTCTCTCTTTTTCTCTCTCTCCCTCTCCCTTTCTCTCTCTCTAAAAAAATCTGCTAAGATGATATTAACATTATTATTAGTGATACAGTAATGGAAATTCTAGATAGTTCCTATGATTTAATAATACATATTAGGTTAATGTTTCTCTCAAGGCCCGAGTCTCTTATCTGGCCACATTTGAAGATGTCATCTCTTCCCATCACTCCCTCCACAATCCTAAGAACTGAATAACAGACAAAGGGGAGAAAAATATGTGAGCTGTAATATGTAATCATCTCTAAAACACACGAATCATCTGCCTTTCCTACTCTTTCTTTCACCATGAAAACTTAAACAGCTCACCTGGACCTTGTTGATATGGGTTCTACGGAAATCAATCAGAGATCACATGGCTTCACTTTCCATGGTTTATATATTTAATCCTATAGCAGACATTATTTATAGAGTTTCAGGCCCTGGGGTGCATTTTGGGATTGCAAGAATCTAAGAGCTACTCTTTCTTTTTGAGGCTTTTACTTTCTGAGGAAAACATAGATACATAGGCATAGAGCAATGCTATAATGTGCTGAAGGCCTCACTAAATACTACGTGCAAAATATATAGATAGCTTGGAGAAGAGAGTAATTAATCCTGCCCAGGCTTCACAGTTTTTCCATTAGACAGAGCTCCTGGAGGGTGAGAACTCTCTCTCTCTTCATCTTTGTACCCCCATTGCTGAGAAGAATTTTTGAGCATTATGTGCTCCTCAAATGTTTGCTGAGTAAATAGACATGCTAAGACTTGAGTGATGAGTAGGAGTTTTCCACGTAGAAAAGGAGAATAGGAGAATTCTAGGCATGCACAGGGCATGGAAGTTTTAGAGTGTGATTCATCCACTGAATGACAAGTGGTGGCAAGAGTCTGAGGGTGCATGGATAGCATGAGGGGAGGGTGGTAACAGGTTAGAGTTAATTTGTAGGGAGTATCAAATTACACTAAGAAATTTGGAGATTACTCTGCAGGCTATGGGGAATCCTGGGTCATATATAAACCCAGTTTGGTGGCAGAAGTGGGGAGACACAAACAGTTACATGAAAATCAATCTGTGTTTTAGAAAGAATATTCAGGGAGCACTGTAGAAAGTGGATTGGGGTTGGTGAGGTAGGCAGGACGAGCATTTGGGAGAACTGTTACAGTCCAAGGGAAGGTTGAGGAAAGCCCTGTACTGGGGTAATGTCGGTGTGAATTCAGAGAAAATGATGGGTCCCAAGGATATTTTGAAGGTAGAATTTGCAGGATCGCTTGTTAGGGGTGGAGGTTGGGTTGTTGAGGAGTGAGGCCAAGTTTTTAGTTTGAGAAACGATGTGGATTATGATACCAACAGTGGAAACGAAGAATAGGAAGAGAAGCAGGACCCGCCGTATGGATGGGGAGAATGGTAAGCATGATGAAGGATCAGGGAAAGGACTCATAACCTGATTGACAAATTCAAACCCCAGGTCACTTTATGTTCTTATTAATTGCAGGCCCAAGAAAAAAACTATTCAGATAATCTGGCTAAAATAAGACTTTATATAATTTATGGATTTGACTTTCCTGTCCTAGGGTTTTCCAATAGTAATGATAGCCACCTGAGTCTTGTAAAAAGATCATGTGCATTTGAAGAATGATGTGAAATTACCCTATTTGGGTTTACTTCTTTCTTTTTCTTCCTATTTCGCAGTCTTTATTCTTTCATTTCCATTATATTCACCATTAAACTACTTATTAAATATTTAACATTAAAATCACTAGCATTACTATGTTCCTGGCACTGTGGTATATACTTTTTATATATCATTTTGCAGTCATTTTTGGTAGAGGAAATGGTTTGCTATGATTCCTATTTCACTGAATCTGAGTCTCAGAGAAGTAAAATAATTTGTTTATAAGCCCACACATCTGAGTGACAGAGCCAGGTCTTCAATCTGGGTCCTCCAAGTGCCTACTCCACATTCAGCTACTAGGCAATGTTTTCAAAAACTGTCACAACTCATCAGTGAATTGTGAAATTAATTTAGCATCAATCAACATTGAAAAATAAAACTATAAAATTTTACAGTTTCAATGTGCATCACATATTAAGGCCAAGTATTGTTGTGTAAGGCTTCTCTCTCTCTCTCTCTCTCTCTCTCTCTCTCTCTCTCTCTCTCTCTCTCACACACACACACACACACACACACAAATAGCTAGAATTGAACATGCGTGTGTCCAGTATTGGAGTGAGTGTGGGCTGTTTTGCAAGAGGAAAGCCCTTCAGTTTGGGATAGTGGACGAAAGTTCCATGGAGGAGGTGATGTTTTTACTGAACAAGGCAAACAGAGAAGAAACCAGGCCATCCCAGTTGAGTGGCTGTTATATTTCACATGAAGTAGGTATGTCTCCTGAATCTCAGCCTATGGATTATATTTTGGGGGCTTTAAGCAAAATCAAAAGATTAAAGATTGAAATTAGCACTAAGAACCTATGTAGTGGGCATTGGTTGATTTTTGGCCATCTAGCATCCTCTTTCCCTTCCTAAACAAATTCCCATTTTCTTTGGGCAATTAACTATCTGACTGGGGGGAAGATTTGGGTGTTAATAGGGTGTGCATTTCTCTTTCAGTTAAGGAACTGCCACGGGATTAAAAACAGTTTCAGTGTATTCATTCCCATGCCTGCTGCCTGGTGTTACCGTGGTTGCTGCTTCTTCATCCTTCAGGCCCACGTGGCTAGTGCCCCTGGGGATGGGTGACTCCTAATCTGTTCATCTCTTAGCTCCCATCACCCTCCTAATAAATGTCCTTCATCTTGAGTTAGAACTCTAGCTGGAACAATGAGCAGTGTTTTCTTACATTAGCTTATTGAAAATCTCTGTAACATTCCTACACAGAGAAGTAAACTGAGGCTCAGAGGGAAGCCCTGCCCCCGGGAAGAGATAGGACTGGGGTTTGAGCCCCGAGCCCCGATCTTAGTAAGGAAATGTTCTTTATTTTTTCCATCTTTGCAGGCTGCCTCCCCAGAGCTGAACAAGCTTTTGGACTTAGAAGTTTTTATGATGTTAGAGAGTCCTCAGTTGTTGTTAAAATGACCCCAAAAATGTAAATGCCTGCCTTCATATAAAAAGGATGTTTCTTTAAAAGAAGATGTTAGACTTAAACTGAAGTTTCCTGGTTTCAAAGAAAAAAAATCAAAACCACTCAACAAGACTAAACCCTCTCTCTCTTTCTAAATATTTATTAGGGATTTAGACAGGGGCCTAGATAATTGAGAGGATTAAAGGGAAGGAATGAAGGAGAAAATGTTCCCTCAGGCAGAATGGGAACTAGAGCAATGGGAAAATATTTCCTGGGAAAGCAGAAAACGTGTACAAAGCAAAATTAATTTTAGAGACATTAAGAAGAAAGGGTTTGGGGTAAGGTAGAGAGAATTGGGAGAAGGCAAGGAAATTCTACAGGAAAAAAAAAGAGAAAAGGAATGAAATTTGGTCTGGTTTTAATTTATGTCAATTGGCAAATAAATCCTTGAAAGCTGTTCTCAGCATGGATAGTCCCTCTGTAATGTAAGTAACTGAAACCAGTTCAGAATGTATTTTTTCCTCCTAAAATATGATACACCCTATAGACAGAGGCAACATCAATAAAGTTCCCTGCCTCTGGCTCCACATTCTCCCCACCCTCCCCCCAAAACCTCTGCCTACAATTCAGAGCTGGGATAATTAGGGGAATTGAGGACATTCATGAACATAAAATACATATGTGTTTAATTGTGCTGTCAAACCAAAGAGATCAAGATGAACAGTGAATGGGCAAAATTCCTCTTCTAAGATATTGTTGAAAACTTTTGATCCTTAAAGATTCACCCGTTTCCAGTACTTTCCCTAACTTTGGGGTGAGGATGAAAGAAAAAGTATGTTTAATCGTATCAATTATGTTCAAATGTGTTTTAAAATTTTTATTTGTTGAATTCTCAAAAGAATTTTGAGACAATTAGATAGGCACGTATGGTGAAAGTTTCTACAGAAAGTTAACCTTGATTGACTGCATGGATAATGCAGTGGAAATGGGAATATTGAGGGCAATTAACTCAATGAGAGAACTTTAGCATCTAGAAAAGAACTTCTACAAGCCAATAAGAAGATGAACAATCTAGTAGTGAAAAGGGTGTAAGGTATTATCTGGCTTTCACAGAAGAAGAAATGCAACTGTTTTCATAAACATCTAAAGCAGTGGTTCTCAACCTTTCTAATGCCGAGACCCTTTAATATAGTTCCTCATGTTGTGGTGACCCCCAACCATAAAATTATTTTTGTTGCTACCTCATAACTGTAATTTTGCTACTGTTATGAATTGTAATGTAAATATCTGTGTTTTCCATTGGTCTTAGGCGGGACAAATGGCTAGATTGGGCTGGAGTTGGATAAATCCTTTCCTCCCTTTGAGAGGTCAGAGCCAAATGGAGTTGGGGCCCAGGTCGTTAGGTTCTGATAAAACCCCTGCAGGTTAGGCCCTGGAAGTTTCTCCTGAAGGCAGACCTCATGAGGAAGAACAGAACGCTCTGGTTACTTCTCCCTACCCCTGTGGAAAGCAAGAGGAGCTTTTTCTCTGATGTGAGAGCCTGGATGAGCTTTTGGAGGTAAATCTCACACAAAGTGAGTGTCATCCCCACTCCCCACACCGTGACTTGGCACCCCAAGAATTTTGGCTCTCAGACTTGTCCAGGCTGAGCCTCCAGCAATTCATCAATTATCACCTGGTTTCCCTACTCCAGCACTGGTTCCCACAGGGACTCCTGCTCTGAAGCGGAGATTCTCAGTATCTGCCTGTCTGTCTCCCCAGTTTCAGGGGCATCAGTCTAGCCTGTGTCCTAACGTCTCTTCGAATCTAAGAAGAGTCATTCCTTTTCCGTTTCTTCAGCGTTTTCTTGTTGTTAGGATGAGTTGTGATTTTCAAGCTCCTTACATGCCAGACCAGAAACTGGGAGTCCTACCATCTTTAAAAAAAAAAACCACACGAAGTTTTAAGTCAATAAATCATAGAAGGCCTGCCTGATGATCAAGTGAGACTGGTCAGACCTTGACATCGATGTAAGAAGAAATTTCTGTTTAATGCCACTATTGACCTGTGTGGCCACCAGTATGAGACCTAAAGGCCCTGCATACTCAACCCGCTGCCTGGCCACCTGGTACTAGCAGCAGCCCTGCTCTGGTGGAAATTCCCTGGGTCTGGAAATCGCTGTTGAGAAAGCATGTGGGCTATATGAAAGACTAGTGGCCCGCTGCACAAAATTCGTCCACGGGAGGGGAGTGTCCCTCAGCCTGGCCTGCATCCTCTCCCATCTGGGACCTCTCGGACTTCCTTCTCACAATCTGGGACCACTGGCTCCTAACCGTTCACCTGCCTGCTTGCTTGATCACCCCTAACCACTCTGCCTGCAGGCCTGCTCGCCCCCAACTGCCTCCCCACCAGCCTGATCGCCCCCGACTGCCCTCCCTTCCTGGCCTGATCACCCCTAACCACCTTGCCTCGGCCCTGCCACCATGGCTTTGTCCAGAAGGACATCCAGAAGGTCTTCCTGGTCTAATTAGCATGTTACCCTTTTATTAGTATAGATAAGGCCCTGCCTATGTGGATGATGAGATTCCCTTCCTGCTTGGGCCTCAATGAACATCACAGAATTGGTGGAGGGAAGTGTTGCCTTTCACATTTTTTGAGGCTTTCAGAATAAAATAATAAAATGACAAAATAGGGTTACAGAAATTGTGGGATGTTTTAACTATTTAAATTAAACAAATTAATATTTTTAACCCTGAGAAAATACAATGCGATATGATATTGACATGATAATTATAATACTTACTAGAAGCCCAGTGCACGAAATTCGTGCACGGCGGGGGGTTGTCCCTCAGCCCAGCCTGTACCCTCTCCAATCTGGGACTCCTGGAGGGATGTCCGACTGCCCGTTTAGGCCCGATTCTGGTGGGATCGGGCCTAAACGGGCAGTCGGACATCCCTCTCACAATCCAGGACTGCTGGCTCCCAACTGCTTGCCTGCCTGCCTTCCTGATTGCCCCTAACCGCTTCTGCCTGCCAGTCTGATCACCCCCTAACCACTCCACTGCCAGCCTGGTTGATGCTTAACTGCTCCCCTGCCAGCCTGTTTGCCCCCAACTTCCCTCCTCTGCCAGCCTGGTCACCCCTAACTGCCCTCCCCTGCAGGGTTGATCACCTCCAACTGCCCTCCCTTGCAAGCCTGGTCCCTCTCAACTGCCCTCCCTTGCAGGCCTGGTCCCTCACAACTGCCCTCCCTTGCAGGCCGGGTGCCTCCCAACTGCCCTCTCCTGCTGGCCATCTTGTGGTGGCCATCTTGTGTCCACATGGGGGCAGGATCTTTGACCACATGGGGGCAGCTATATTGTGTTTTGCAGTGATGATCAATCTGTATATTACTGTTTTATTAGATAGGATAGAGGCCTGGTACAGGGGTGGGGGCCAGCTGGTTTTCCCTGAAGGGTGTCACAGATAAGGGTGGGGGTTCCCTTGGGGTGTGGGGCGGCCTGAGCGAGGGGCCTGTGGTGGTTTGCAGGCCAGCCACGCCCCCTGGCAACCCAAGGGGAGGCCCTGGTATCTGGAATTTATTTTCCTTCTACAATTGAAACTTTGTAGCCTGGAGCAGAGCCAAGCCTGGGGCTCCAGCAGCCATTTCTGTGGCAGTTAATTCACCTTCTACAATTGAAACTTTGTTGCCTTAAGCGGGTGAGCCTGGCCAGGGTGTGCGGAAAACTTTGCTTGCCCTGTTTGCCGGCAACCCTGGCCTGCTCTCTCAAGCTCCATTCTGCCGCCATTTGTTTGAATTTGTTTACCTTCTATGATTGAAACTTTGTAGCTTGAGTGGAGGCTTAGGCCTGCAATGGCTATGGAAAGCTTGGCTTCCTCTGTTACCTGGGAAACCTTGCTCTCTGTGGCTGTAGCCATCTTGGATTGGGGTTAATTTGCATACTCTCCCTGATTGGCTGGTGGGCGTGGCTTGGCTGGTGGGCATGGCTTATGTAGCAGAGTGATGGTTAATTTGCATATTACCATTTTATTAGAGAGGATTTTAAAAATCCCACCAGTACAGCCTGTGTAAGCAACCTTGAGAACTAGTAATGGGACTTGTTTTAAGTCATGTGATTAAAATGTTCACTTTGTATCTCTGTGACTATATGGGTGGTCTCATTTGAATGGGGGGGCGGGTCAAAAATTTAAATTTTATGCCCTAGATATTCTGACCCAATCCCCAAACTCTTCCTGTATTAAGTCATGATCTAAATTTGAGGCAAAATTTCAAAATGGAATCTGCAGTTTTGCTTTAGCAAGATGATATTTGCTGACATCAAGGGTTAGTCATATAAGCAGGTTTAAAAAGGCAAGTGCCTATGTTGTACAGTGCACTGCACATTTGGGTTCAAATGCTGGCTTTGCAACTGTCTACCTGTGTGACCTTGGTCAAATCACTTCCCTTCCTCTGAGCTTCAGTCTCCTCAACTGTAAAATGGGTATATGTACATGGATCTTAATGAGTTTTTTAAATTCAATATTATGGTTGTTTTTATATGTGTCTTATCTATTCTCCTACATAGTAAGCTTTCTGAGGACATGAATCATGTCTAATTCATTTTTTAAAAAATTTTATATAACTTTACACTAGACTTTAAAGGAACTCTTATGGACCAAGCATTTTACACTTCTTATTTATTAAAGCTTCATGAAAAGCTTATGAAGTTGGCCTTACCACTTCACTGAGGCTTAGAGAGATTAAATTGGTTGCTTGCTAATGAGTAGTTGGACTTAAATCTAGATTTTTAAAAGGTTTTTCAATTAGAGTCACATTCAGTATTATTTTGTATTAGTTTCAGATATACAGCATTATGATTAGATAATCACATACTTTACACAGAACCTCTATTTCAAGTACCCATCTGGCATCATACATAGTAATTACAATATTATTGACTATATTCCCTATGTAGTACTTTTGTATCCCCATGACTAGTTTGTAACTACCAATTTGTACTTCTTAATCCATTCATCTTTTTCACCCAGTCCCCCAAAACTTCCTCTGGCAACTATCAGTCTGTTTGTCGTATCTATGAGTCTGTTTCTATTTGTTTGCTCATTTACTTTGTTCTTTAGATTCTACATATAAGTGAAGTCATATGGCATTTGTCTTTCTCTGTCTGACTTATTTCACTTAACATAATACCCTCTCGGTCCATCCATGCTGTTGTAAAGGGTAAAATTTTATTCACTTTTATGGCTGAATAGTATTCCATTGTATATATGTACCACATCTTCTTGACCCAGTTGTCTATTGATGGGTACTTGGGTTGTTTCCATTTGTTGCCTATTGTAAATAATGCTGCAATGAACATGGGGTGCATACATCTTTTGGAATCAGTGTTTTAGATTTTTTTGGATAAATACCCAGAAGTGGAATTGCTGGGTCATATGGTAGATTCCAGTTTCAATTTTTTTTAGGAACCTTCATAATGTTTTCCATAATGGTTGCACCAATCTGCATTCCCACCAGCATTGCACAAGGGTTCCCTTTTCTTCACATCCTCCCCAACATTTGTTGTTTGTTGATTTATTACTGATAGCCGTTCTGACAGGTATGAGATAATAGGTAATTTACTGTGGTTTTAATTTGCATTTCTCTGATGATTAGTGACGAGCATCTCTTCATATATCTATTGGCCTTGTATGTTCTCTTTGGAGATGTGTCTATTCAGGTCTTTTGGTCATTTTCTAATTGATCACATTGTTAACCAATTCATTGTTTAGTAACATGTTATTTAACTTTCATGTGTTTGTGTGTTTTTCAGGTTTTTTTTCCTTGTAATTGATTTCTAGTTTCATACAATTATAGTCAGAGAAGATGCTTGCTTGATATGGTTTCAATCTTCTTAAATTTATTGAGAGTTGTTTTGTGGCCTAACATGTGGTATATCCTGGAAAATGTTCCATGTACACTTGAAAAGGATGTATATTTTGCAGCTTTCGAATGAAATGCTCTAAAAACATTAATTAAATCCATCTGGTCTAATGTGTCATTTAAGGCTGCTGTTTTCTTGTTGATTTTCTGTCTGGAAGATCTATCTGTTTATGTCAATGGGGTGTTAAAGTCCCTAGATTTGTTTTTTGTTTTTTGTTTTGTTTTTTCTTTTTTTTACTATACTGTGATGCTCCTTCCAGTTGTGCTCAGGAAATATTTGTTTAATACATTTGATGGTCTTACCTCCACTAAATGGCTCTTTCATTTGGGCTACCTGAAATTCCAACCCTCTGATATCTCCTCTGAAAATAATAAGCTCTGTGGAGTATAGTTACAACCATAAACAGATGCTTTACCAGGTTAATTTACATAGAGGGCTGAAGCCCAAGGAAATGGAACCCAGGTCATTTAAAACTTCTATAGAGAGTGAGAGGATTATGAGATATCTGATGTATAGGTCAGATTTTAATACTGGGCTACAGCATGAGGGATATGTGGGTGGGTGAATGAATAAAAGATGGCATGAAGGCACTAGTTTTAGGAGAAAGGAAGGAGGAAAGAAGGGACAGAAGGATACATGGAGAGACTTGGTAACAAGAAGGCGCCTAAAGAAAAGGCATTAGAATGTAACTGACTTTGAGGGTAGAAACTTGGATGATTTTATTCTTCTACAATTTTCTTTTTTTTTTTTCCTGTATTACCCAAAATTTTTGCAATAAGCAGTGTTTTTGTAATTACAAAACCCTGGTAAGTAGTATTTTTTTTAAAAAAAATAACATGCCTACCTTTTCTCTCTACAGGTTTTCAGTACAGAGTCACAGATTTTGTTTTGAAAATACTCTGGTCCAAATCATTTCTCCCTTGCCCATTATAATCAACCACCATATCTCCCGGCCTACTATAAACAGAGCTCTTTGCCAAACACCGAGTTATAGCAGAAAGAATAACATAGGATTGAGGCTCTGATCTCACTACCCCCTGAGAAGTGAAGATATATAGAGAGGAAAATTATATTAGGAGGTAACATGTGCCAGGCATCCACCATTGTGTCAGGGGTGAATAGCAAGTATTGTAAAGTTAGCTATTAACTTAAATGAGCTGTTAACTGCTTTAAGTGCATCTATAAGACAACTCTGCACACTCTTCTATGAGTTAAAGATACTCTTGGTATTTTTGGTATTTTAAGCCTAATAATCAGGAATAGGGAAGAAAGCCAACGCTTTTAACAATTCAGTATGGTATTTTCAATAGGCTAGTTGCACTGTATTTTGTATCTTCTCCAATATTTGCATGTAATAATTTATTTTCCTAGCCTCCAAGCTCAGCTTGAAGGTAATTGATGCTTATTACTTTGTCTTTAATCCATGGATTATCTAAAATAAGAGAGTGAAAATTTACCAATGTTATCTTCAGAGAGGGAGGGGAAAAAATCTGAACATTACTACTTCCCAGATGTGATTTTAATGGTAATCACCACTGTTTATTGAATGTTTATCTTCAACTTTACTTATCTCAATCCACATGGCAATCCTATGAGTTTGATAGTATTCTCTCTATTGTACAATTACAGAAAATATAATTCACAGGCGTGTAGTAGTTTTTCCAAACTCTTATGTATATACTAGTAAGTAAAACATAAGATTTAAACCTAGATCTGTCTGAATTTGAGTCCATGATCTTAATTACTTCTCTGTAGCCCCTACTTGTACAAGTTTTAACCTCTCTGAGCCTTAGGTTCATCAGTTGAAACAGAGAAAAAAGATTTCCCTTATAGTTTTGTTGTTAAGAGAGGATCAGTAAAATGCATTTAGTGGTTACTCAGAAAATGTTGCTTCTATTTAAGACAAAAGCTGAAAGCTGCAGAAATGGCATTTAGTGGAGCTGAATGAACTTCAAGTCCTCATCTCAGATTTTCAAGTTTTATGGGATTGCCCAATAAAGAAAACTTGCAACATCAAAAATATGTATGCTTACCCAAAACAAGAGCAGCAGAAAGGATGACTACATTTCAAATGATTTCTCTAGGAGTCAAGAGGGGATAAATAAAAAATTAAGAACTAAAGAATTGTTGTTGGTGTTGGGTGTGTGTGTGTGTGTGTGTGTTAACATAACCATTGGGATGAAAATGCTATCAACTGCTTTACTGCAGGCCTGATTACCAGCAAATGTGTACAAGTGCTGACTGTAAAGGGAGCACTCTGGTCCTCAGCTTCATGGAAAAGTAGCCCGTGCCAGCCCACAGGTCCTCGTGCTTAGATAAATGCTTTTTTGCTTTGAAATGCTTCGTACTTTTTGAACAAGGCACCTACATTTTCATTTTGTATTGGCCCCCAAATTACATAGCCAGTCCTGCTAAGAGCCTTCATTGTCCCCCCGCTCACCTCGTTGAAATGCCTGCAGCCCAGTGAACACTCTCCCGGGAGACAGCTGGGAATGCTGTCTTAGCAGATTTCCTTTTTCCTCTTGTTTTTGTTAGCAGGCAATTATCCGCCCATTCTTTGAGGTTATGTTTAATGTGTGCTATGTATAAAGTTCTAGGTGTATAAGGATGAAAGTGATACAGTAAAAAAGGGCTTGGATGTCTTTTTTAAGAAGGAAAAAATAACACCACCACGGCCAAAAGGAACGTGTTGACAAAAATACTTTGGAATGACTTCTTTAGAGGGAAGTTTTGAATTTCAGATTATGAGTAGCTTTGGGTGGTGTCTGGATATCTGTATTTTCATAAAATATCATAGGTCTTTCTAATGTATAATCAGAGTTGGGAACCACTGAGTTAAGAACTTGCTGGAAGAAGGGGACACTTCTGGTAATCCCTGATATAATGTCTCCCAAAAACCCCAGAGAGGATTAGTATGTGATCAACTTTGCATTCCTGAGGCAACTAGACTTTTGCATGTTGTAGATACCCAGCCAACCTTTATTGACTGATGGGATATTAAATGACTTTACTTTCTTTGTTAAAAGCACATTCTAAACACAAGCTACACTTAACTTCTTTGGCCCCTATTTACAAAGCTTGCTGACCTCTGGACCATTTGTTGCTGGAGGAATCAGTGGGCCAGATTGCTCCGTCACTCAAAGGCGTGTGGTTCTCGGGGTACCGCCGAGATAAGCATGTTCAGAAGCCCCCACAAGAGAATGAGATGTGGAAAAAAAGACTTTCTTTGCATGGAGTTACATTCTTCAGTTTTCAAAGTCCCCTGCCTCTTAACCCAGCCCTGGGAAAGGGGAAGCTGTGGATTCAGCAAAGCCAGATGCAGGGTCCAAAGCGTCCTTTCCCATGGTGGAGCTGGGTCCTCAGAGCATCAGGCTAGTTCAAGTCCATTCGTCCATTGCGTGGAGTCCACATGGCCATGGTCCGTGTGGGCGAATGCAGGAGAGCACGCCCCCTGCCACAGGGAGACAGGAGCCCAATGTGCAAGAAAGAGAGAGGCTGCTTTGTCCAGGAGTTTAAATATTCAGGTTTTGTGCCCTTGCAGTGGCCATGCCTATTCTGGCCATTGACTCCCTCCCAGGTGTGACTGACAAGTAGGCACCTTCCCACATAACTCAGACCTTATTGGGCATGCAGCTAACCTGCCTTAGTCTAAACTGCCCTTTCCCCATCAATCAGCAGGGAACAGACTTGGAGAGGGTTAAATTACAGCTTCCTGTATAAATGGCATGCCTGTATTATCTAGTCTCCCTTTTCCTCCTTTCTGGTTAAATATAATAACCAGACTATCACAATAGTATCATTATAATTATAAAATTCAATACGTAACATCATCAAATCTAACAAAAAGGTAGAAGACCTCTACACTGAATACTATATAATATTTCTTGGAAAAATTAAAGGCCTAAATAAATGAGAGCTATACAGTGTTTATGAATTAGAAGACTGTATATTACTAACATGTCAATTATTCCCAAACTGACCTATTAATGAAATCCAGCTAAAATCCCAACAGATTTATGTGTAGAAAGTATCAAGGTGATTCTAAAATGTATAGAAAATGAAAAGCACCTAGAATGGCCAAAACATTGTGAGAAAAGACTGAGAAAGAGGAACATAGTTGAAGGAGCCACACTACCTAATTTGAAAATCATTCTGTAACTTTCGTAGTTTAAGACAATGTGATATTGGTTAAAGGATAGACAAATAGATGAAGGAAATAGAATAGAGTCTAAAAATAAATGTACACATATGCAACCAATGGATTTACAAGAAATGTACCAAGGCCCCTGGCCGGTTTGACTCAGTGGATAGAGTGTCAGCCTGTGGACCAAAGGGTCCCGGGTTCTATTCTGGACAAGGGTGTGTACCTCAGTTGCAGGCTTGATCCCTGGCCCTAGTCAGAGCGCGTGTGGGAGGCCACCAATCAATGTGTCTCTCTCACATCGATTTTTTCTCCCTTTCTATCTCTC